>NW_027455772.1:300000-508454 GCF_040206685.1 Ascaphus truei
GTTGGGAGACTGCCTGGGAATACCAGGTGCTGTAGGGGTTTTTATTTTTCGCTTCCCTAATGAAAATATACATGGCATTCCTCGCAGCAAATGAAAATGTTTCATTTCTTGCTACTTTTTTCCCGGAGTGGCAAAGAAATATATTGTTTTTTCCTCTGAAAGTTCAACACAATGCAACCTTCCAAAATAGAATTCTGACATCAAGAATTCCGTCTATAGTATATTTGAGTGCACCTGTCATTTTCTCAGTCTCTGATTTAATTTCTCCATTTAAGGTAATTCTTCAAGAATGTATTTTTTTAACGGTCACAATAATACACTTATGCCTCCCATGTCATTTAGAAATATATCATACAGGCCTCAGAACACTCAGCATGTTATATGGTGAGCTTGTGGCTCACAGAGTTGGGGTGTGCAGTGTTCAAGCTGATACTTGGAAGAGATAGTGAGTTCAAATCCAAACAGGAGGAGGTTGAATATAGGCACCTCTGAAATTTTTTACTACTTTTTTCCCGCAGTGGCAAAGAAATCTATCGTTTTTTCCTCTGAAAGTTCAACACAATGCAACCTTCCAAAATAGAATTCTGACATCAAGAATTCCGTCTATAGTACATTTGAGTGCACCTGTCATTTTCTCAGTCTCTGTGTATGCATGGAGCAAGATATAGGCTCATGGATTTAAGAATGAGAGGATATCATGAGACAGCAATCTCCACCTACGGCCATACTACCTTGACAGCGCCCGATCCCGTCAGATCTCGGAAGCTAAGCAGGGTGAGGCTTGATTAGTACTGGGTTGGGAGACTGCCTGGGAATACCAGGTGCTGTAGGGGTTTTTATTTTTTGCTTCCCTAATGAAAATATACATGGCATTCCTCGCAGCAAATGAAAATGTTTCATTTCTTGCTACTTTTTTCCCGCAGTGGCAAAGAAATCTATCGTTTTTTCCTCTGAAAGTTCAACACAATGCAACCTTCCAAAATAGAATTCTGACATCAAGAATTCCGTCTATAGTACATTTGAGTGCACCTGTCATTTTCTCAGTCTCTGTGTATGCATGGAGCAAGATATAGGCTCATGGATTTAAGAATGAGAGGATATCATGAGACAGCAATCTCCACCTACGGCCATACTACCTTGACAGCGCCCGATCCCGTCAGATCTCGGAAGCTAAGCAGGGTGAGGCTTGATTAGTACTGGGTTGGGAGACTGCCTGGGAATACCAGGTGCTGTAGGGGTTTTTATTTTTCGCTTCCCTAATGAAAATATACATGGCATTCCTCGCAGCAAATGAAAATGTTTCATTTCTTGCTACTTTTTTCCCGCAGTGGCAAAGAAATCTATCGTTTTTTCCTCTGAAAGTTCAACACAATGCAACCTTCCAAAATAGAATTCTGACATCAAGAATTCCGTCTATAGTACATTTGAGTGCACCTGTCATTTTCTCAGTCTCTGTGTATGCATGGAGCAAGATATAGGCTCATGGATTTAAGAATGAGAGGATATCATGAGACAGCAATCTCCACCTACGGCCATACTACCTTGAAAGCGCCCGATCCCGTCAGATCTCGGAAGCTAAGCAGGGTGAGGCTTGATTAGTACTGGGTTGGGAGACTGCCTGGGAATACCAGGTGCTGTAGGGGTTTTTATTTTTCGCTTCCCTAATGAAAATATACATGGCATTCCTCGCAGCAAATGAAAATGTTTCATTTCTTGCTACTTTTTTCCCGGAGTGGCAAAGAAATATATTGTTTTTTCCTCAGAAAGTTCAACACAATGCAACCTTCCAAAATAGAATTCTGACATCAAGAATTCCGTCTATAGTACATTTGAGTGCACCTGTCATTTTCTCAGTCTCTGTGTATGCATGGAGCAAGATATAGGCTCATGGATTTAAGAATGAGAGGATATCATGAGACAGCAATCTCCACCTACGGCCATACTACCTTGACAGCGCCCGATCCCGTCAGATCTCGGAAGCTAAGCAGGGTGAGGCTTGATTAGTACTGGGTTGGGAGACTGCCTGGGAATACCAGGTGCTGTAGGGGTTTTTATTTTTCGCTTCCCTAATGAAAATATACATGGCATTCCTCGCAGCAAATGAAAATGTTTCATTTCTTGCTACTTTTTTCCCGCAGTGGCAAAGAAATATATCGTTTTTTCCTCTGAAAGTTCAACACAATGCAACCTTCCAAAATAGAATTCTGACATCAAGAATTCCGTCTATAGTACATTTGAGTGCACCTGTCATTTTCTCAGTCTCTGTGTATGCATGGAGCAAGATATAGGCTCATGGATTTAAGAATGAGAGGATATCATGAGACAGCAATCTCCACCTACGGCCATACTACCTTGACAGCGCCCGATCCCGTCAGATCTCGGAAGCTAAGCAGGGTGAGGCTTGATTAGTACTGGGTTGGGAGACTGCCTGGGAATACCAGGTGCTGTAGGGGTTTTTATTTTTCGCTTCCCTAATGAAAATATACATGGCATTCCTCGCAGCAAATGAAAATGTTTCATTTCTTGCTACTTTTTTCCCGCAGTGGCAAATAAATATATCGTTTTTTCCTCTGAAAGTTCAACACAATGCAACCTTCCAAAATAGAATTCTGACATCAAGAATTCCGTCTATAGTACATTTGAGTGCACCTGTCATTTTCTCAGTCTCTGTGTATGCATGGAGCAAGATATAGGCTCATGGATTTAAGAATGAGAGGATATCATGAGACAGCAATCTCCACCTACGGCCATACTACCTTGACAGCGCCCGATCCCGTCAGATCTCGGAAGCTAAGCAGGGTGAGGCTTGATTAGTACTGGGTTGGGAGACTGCCTGGGAATACCAGGTGCTGTAGGGGTTTTTATTTTTCGCTTCCCTAATGAAAATATACATGGCATTCCTCGCAGCAAATGAAAATGTTTCATTTCTTGCTACTTTTTTCCCGCAGTGGCAAAGAAATATATCGTTTTTTCCTCTGAAAGTTCAACACAATGCAACCTTCCAAAATAGAATTCTGACATCAAGAATTCCGTCTATAGTACATTTGAGTGCACCTGTCATTTTCTCAGTCTCTGTGTATGCATGGAGCAAGATATAGGCTCATGGATTTAAGAATGAGAGGATATCATGAGACAGCAATCTCCACCTACGGCCATACTACCTTGAAAGCGCCCGATCCCGTCAGATCTCGGAAGCTAAGCAGGGTGAGGCTTGATTAGTACTGGGTTGGGAGACTGCCTGGGAATACCAGGTGCTGTGGGTGTTTTTATTTTTTGCTTCCCTAATGAAAATATACATGGCATTCCTTGCAGCAAATGAAAATGTTTCATTTTTTACTACTTTTTTCCCGCAGTGGCAAAGAAATCTATCGTTTTTTCCTCTGAAAGTTCAACACAATGCAACCTTCCAAAATAGAATTCTGACATCAAGAATTCCGTCTATAGTACATTTGAGTGCACCTGTCATTTTCTCAGTCTCTGTGTATGCATGGAGCAAGATATAGGCTCATGGATTTAAGAATGAGAGGATATCATGAGACAGCAATCTCCACCTACGGCCATACTACCTTGACAGCGCCCGATCCCGTCAGATCTCGGAAGCTAAGCAGGGTGAGGCTTGATTAGTACTGGGTTGGGAGACTGCCTGGGAATACCAGGTGCTGTAGGGGTTTTTATTTTTTGCTTCCCTAATGAAAATATACATGGCATTCCTCGCAGCAAATGAAAATGTTTCATTTCTTGCTACTTTTTTCCCGCAGTGGCAAAGAAATCTATCGTTTTTTCCTCTGAAAGTTCAACACAATGCAACCTTCCAAAATAGAATTCTGACATCAAGAATTCCGTCTATAGTACATTTGAGTGCACCTGTCATTTTCTCAGTCTCTGTGTATGCATGGAGCAAGATATAGGCTCATGGATTTAAGAATGAGAGGATATCATGAGACAGCAATCTCCACCTACGGCCATACTACCTTGACAGCGCCCGATCCCGTCAGATCTCGGAAGCTAAGCAGGGTGAGGCTTGATTAGTACTGGGTTGGGAGACTGCCTGGGAATACCAGGTGCTGTAGGGGTTTTTATTTTTTGCTTCCCTAATGAAAATATACATGGCATTCCTCGCAGCAAATGAAAATGTTTCATTTCTTGCTACTTTTTTCCCGCAGTGGCAAAGAAATCTATCGTTTTTTCCTCTGAAAGTTCAACACAATGCAACCTTCCAAAATAGAATTCTGACATCAAGAATTCCGTCTATAGTACATTTGAGTGCACCTGTCATTTTCTCAGTCTCTGTGTATGCATGGAGCAAGATATAGGCTCATGGATTTAAGAATGAGAGGATATCATGAGACAGCAATCTCCACCTACGGCCATACTACCTTGACAGCGCCCGATCCCGTCAGATCTCGGAAGCTAAGCAGGGTGAGGCTTGATTAGTACTGGGTTGGGAGACTGCCTGGGAATACCAGGTGCTGTAGGGGTTTTTATTTTTCGCTTCCCTAATGAAAATATACATGGCATTCCTCGCAGCAAATGAAAATGTTTCATTTCTTGCTACTTTTTTCCCGCAGTGGCAAAGAAATCTATCGTTTTTTCCTCTGAAAGTTCAACACAATGCAACCTTCCAAAATAGAATTCTGACATCAAGAATTCCGTCTATAGTACATTTGAGTGCACCTGTCATTTTCTCAGTCTCTGTGTATGCATGGAGCAAGATATAGGCTCATGGATTTAAGAATGAGAGGATATCATGAGACAGCAATCTCCACCTACGGCCATACTACCTTGAAAGCGCCCGATCCCGTCAGATCTCGGAAGCTAAGCAGGGTGAGGCTTGATTAGTACTGGGTTGGGAGACTGCCTGGGAATACCAGGTGCTGTAGGGGTTTTTATTTTTCGCTTCCCTAATGAAAATATACATGGCATTCCTCGCAGCAAATGAAAATGTTTCATTTCTTGCTACTTTTTTCCCGGAGTGGCAAAGAAATATATTGTTTTTTCCTCAGAAAGTTCAACACAATGCAACCTTCCAAAATAGAATTCTGACATCAAGAATTCCGTCTATAGTACATTTGAGTGCACCTGTCATTTTCTCAGTCTCTGTGTATGCATGGAGCAAGATATAGGCTCATGGATTTAAGAATGAGAGGATATCATGAGACAGCAATCTCCACCTACGGCCATACTACCTTGACAGCGCCCGATCCCGTCAGATCTCGGAAGCTAAGCAGGGTGAGGCTTGATTAGTACTGGGTTGGGAGACTGCCTGGGAATACCAGGTGCTGTAGGGGTTTTTATTTTTCGCTTCCCTAATGAAAATATACATGGCATTCCTCGCAGCAAATGAAAATGTTTCATTTCTTGCTACTTTTTTCCCGCAGTGGCAAAGAAATATATCGTTTTTTCCTCTGAAAGTTCAACACAATGCAACCTTCCAAAATAGAATTCTGACATCAAGAATTCCGTCTATAGTACATTTGAGTGCACCTGTCATTTTCTCAGTCTCTGTGTATGCATGGAGCAAGATATAGGCTCATGGATTTAAGAATGAGAGGATATCATGAGACAGCAATCTCCACCTACGGCCATACTACCTTGACAGCGCCCGATCCCGTCAGATCTCGGAAGCTAAGCAGGGTGAGGCTTGATTAGTACTGGGTTGGGAGACTGCCTGGGAATACCAGGTGCTGTAGGGGTTTTTATTTTTCGCTTCCCTAATGAAAATATACATGGCATTCCTCGCAGCAAATGAAAATGTTTCATTTCTTGCTACTTTTTTCCCGCAGTGGCAAATAAATATATCGTTTTTTCCTCTGAAAGTTCAACACAATGCAACCTTCCAAAATAGAATTCTGACATCAAGAATTCCGTCTATAGTACATTTGAGTGCACCTGTCATTTTCTCAGTCTCTGTGTATGCATGGAGCAAGATATAGGCTCATGGATTTAAGAATGAGAGGATATCATGAGACAGCAATCTCCACCTACGGCCATACTACCTTGACAGCGCCCGATCCCGTCAGATCTCGGAAGCTAAGCAGGGTGAGGCTTGATTAGTACTGGGTTGGGAGACTGCCTGGGAATACCAGGTGCTGTAGGGGTTTTTATTTTTCGCTTCCCTAATGAAAATATACATGGCATTCCTCGCAGCAAATGAAAATGTTTCATTTCTTGCTACTTTTTTCCCGCAGTGGCAAAGAAATATATCGTTTTTTCCTCTGAAAGTTCAACACAATGCAACCTTCCAAAATAGAATTCTGACATCAAGAATTCCGTCTATAGTACATTTGAGTGCACCTGTCATTTTCTCAGTCTCTGTGTATGCATGGAGCAAGATATAGGCTCATGGATTTAAGAATGAGAGGATATCATGAGACAGCAATCTCCACCTACGGCCATACTACCTTGAAAGCGCCCGATCCCGTCAGATCTCGGAAGCTAAGCAGGGTGAGGCTTGATTAGTACTGGGTTGGGAGACTGCCTGGGAATACCAGGTGCTGTGGGTGTTTTTATTTTTTGCTTCCCTAATGAAAATATACATGGCATTCCTTGCAGCAAATGAAAATGTTTCATTTTTTACTACTTTTTTCCCGCAGTGGCAAAGAAATCTATCGTTTTTTCCTCTGAAAGTTCAACACAATGCAACCTTCCAAAATAGAATTCTGACATCAAGAATTCCGTCTATAGTACATTTGAGTGCACCTGTCATTTTCTCAGTCTCTGTGTATGCATGGAGCAAGATATAGGCTCATGGATTTAAGAATGAGAGGATATCATGAGACAGCAATCTCCACCTACGGCCATACTACCTTGACAGCGCCCGATCCCGTCAGATCTCGGAAGCTAAGCAGGGTGAGGCTTGATTAGTACTGGGTTGGGAGACTGCCTGGGAATACCAGGTGCTGTAGGGGTTTTTATTTTTTGCTTCCCTAATGAAAATATACATGGCATTCCTCGCAGCAAATGAAAATGTTTCATTTCTTGCTACTTTTTTCCCGCAGTGGCAAAGAAATCTATCGTTTTTTCCTCTGAAAGTTCAACACAATGCAACCTTCCAAAATAGAATTCTGACATCAAGAATTCCGTCTATAGTACATTTGAGTGCACCTGTCATTTTCTCAGTCTCTGTGTATGCATGGAGCAAGATATAGGCTCATGGATTTAAGAATGAGAGGATATCATGAGACAGCAATCTCCACCTACGGCCATACTACCTTGACAGCGCCCGATCCCGTCAGATCTCGGAAGCTAAGCAGGGTGAGGCTTGATTAGTACTGGGTTGGGAGACTGCCTGGGAATACCAGGTGCTGTAGGGGTTTTTATTTTTCGCTTCCCTAATGAAAATATACATGGCATTCCTCGCAGCAAATGAAAATGTTTCATTTCTTGCTACATTTTTCCCGCAGTGGCAAAGAAATCTATCGTTTTTTCCTCTGAAAGTTCAACACAATGCAACCTTCCAAAATAGAATTCTGACATCAAGAATTCCGTCTATAGTACATTTGAGTGCACCTGTCATTTTCTCAGTCTCTGTGTATGCATGGAGCAAGATATAGGCTCATGGATTTAAGAATGAGAGGATATCATGAGACAGCAATCTCCACCTACGGCCATACTACCTTGAAAGCGCCCGATCCCGTCAGATCTCGGAAGCTAAGCAGGGTGAGGCTTGATTAGTACTGGGTTGGGAGACTGCCTGGGAATACCAGGTGCTGTAGGGGTTTTTATTTTTCGCTTCCCTAATGAAAATATACATGGCATTCCTCGCAGCAAATGAAAATGTTTCATTTCTTGCTACTTTTTTCCCGGAGTGGCAAAGAAATATATTGTTTTTTCCTCAGAAAGTTCAACACAATGCAACCTTCCAAAATAGAATTCTGACATCAAGAATTCCGTCTATAGTACATTTGAGTGCACCTGTCATTTTCTCAGTCTCTGTGTATGCATGGAGCAAGATATAGGCTCATGGATTTAAGAATGAGAGGATATCATGAGACAGCAATCTCCACCTACGGCCATACTACCTTGACAGCGCCCGATCCCGTCAGATCTCGGAAGCTAAGCAGGGTGAGGCTTGATTAGTACTGGGTTGGGAGACTGCCTGGGAATACCAGGTGCTGTAGGGGTTTTTATTTTTCGCTTCCCTAATGAAAATATACATGGCATTCCTCGCAGCAAATGAAAATGTTTCATTTCTTGCTACTTTTTTCCCGCAGTGGCAAAGAAATATATCGTTTTTTCCTCTGAAAGTTCAACACAATGCAACCTTCCAAAATAGAATTCTGACATCAAGAATTCCGTCTATAGTACATTTGAGTGCACCTGTCATTTTCTCAGTCTCTGTGTATGCATGGAGCAAGATATAGGCTCATGGATTTAAGAATGAGAGGATATCATGAGACAGCAATCTCCACCTACGGCCATACTACCTTGACAGCGCCCGATCCCGTCAGATCTCGGAAGCTAAGCAGGGTGAGGCTTGATTAGTACTGGGTTGGGAGACTGCCTGGGAATACCAGGTGCTGTAGGGGTTTTTATTTTTCGCTTCCCTAATGAAAATATACATGGCATTCCTCGCAGCAAATGAAAATGTTTCATTTCTTGCTACTTTTTTCCCGCAGTGGCAAATAAATATATCGTTTTTTCCTCTGAAAGTTCAACACAATGCAACCTTCCAAAATAGAATTCTGACATCAAGAATTCCGTCTATAGTACATTTGAGTGCACCTGTCATTTTCTCAGTCTCTGTGTATGCATGGAGCAAGATATAGGCTCATGGATTTAAGAATGAGAGGATATCATGAGACAGCAATCTCCACCTACGGCCATACTACCTTGACAGCGCCCGATCCCGTCAGATCTCGGAAGCTAAGCAGGGTGAGGCTTGATTAGTACTGGGTTGGGAGACTGCCTGGGAATACCAGGTGCTGTAGGGGTTTTTATTTTTCGCTTCCCTAATGAAAATATACATGGCATTCCTCGCAGCAAATGAAAATGTTTCATTTCTTGCTACTTTTTTCCCGCAGTGGCAAAGAAATATATCGTTTTTTCCTCTGAAAGTTCAACACAATGCAACCTTCCAAAATAGAATTCTGACATCAAGAATTCCGTCTATAGTACATTTGAGTGCACCTGTCATTTTCTCAGTCTCTGTGTATGCATGGAGCAAGATATAGGCTCATGGATTTAAGAATGAGAGGATATCATGAGACAGCAATCTCCACCTACGGCCATACTACCTTGAAAGCGCCCGATCCCGTCAGATCTCGGAAGCTAAGCAGGGTGAGGCTTGATTAGTACTGGGTTGGGAGACTGCCTGGGAATACCAGGTGCTGTGGGTGTTTTTATTTTTTGCTTCCCTAATGAAAATATACATGGCATTCCTTGCAGCAAATGAAAATGTTTCATTTTTTACTACTTTTTTCCCGCAGTGGCAAAGAAATATATCGTTTTTTCCTCAGAAAGTTCAACACAATGCAACCTTCCAAAATAGAATTCTGACATCAAGAATTCCGTCTATAGTACATTTGAGTGCACCTGTCATTTTCTCAGTCTCTGTGTATGCATGGAGCAAGATATAGGCTCATGGATTTAAGAATGAGAGGATATCATGAGACAGCAATCTCCACCTACGGCCATACTACCTTGAAAGCGCCCGATCCCGTCAGATCTCGGAAGCTAAGCAGGGTGAGGCTTGATTAGTCCTGGGTTGGGAGACTGCCTGGGAATACCAGGTGCTGTAGGGGTTTTTATTTTTCGCTTCCCTAATGAAAATATACATGGCATTCCTCGCAGCAAATGAAAATGTTTCATTTCTTGCTACTTTTTTCCCGGAGTGGCAAAGAAATATATTGTTTTTTCCTCTGAAAGTTCAACACAATGCAACCTTCCAAAATAGAATTCTGACATCAAGAATTCCGTCTATAGTATATTTGAGTGCACCTGTCATTTTCTCAGTCTCTGATTTAATTTCTCCATTTAAGGTAATTCTTCAAGAATGTATTTTTTTAACGGTCACAATAATACACTTATGCCTCCCATGTCATTTAGAAATATATCATACAGGCCTCAGAACACTCAGCATGTTATATGGTGAGCTTGTGGCTCACAGAGTTGGGGTGTGCAGTGTTCAAGCTGATACTTGGAAGAGATAGTGAGTTCAAATCCAAACAGGAGGAGGTTGAATATAGGCACCTCTGAAATTTTTTACTACTTTTTTCCCGCAGTGGCAAAGAAATCTATCGTTTTTTCCTCTGAAAGTTCAACACAATGCAACCTTCCAAAATAGAATTCTGACATCAAGAATTCCGTCTATAGTACATTTGAGTGCACCTGTCATTTTCTCAGTCTCTGTGTATGCATGGAGCAAGATATAGGCTCATGGATTTAAGAATGAGAGGATATCATGAGACAGCAATCTCCACCTACGGCCATACTACCTTGACAGCGCCCGATCCCGTCAGATCTCGGAAGCTAAGCAGGGTGAGGCTTGATTAGTACTGGGTTGGGAGACTGCCTGGGAATACCAGGTGCTGTGGGTGTTTTTATTTTTTGCTTCCCTAATGAAAATATACATGGCATTCCTTGCAGCAAATGAAAATGTTTCATTTTTTACTACTTTTTTCCCGCAGTGGCAAAGAAATATATCGTTTTTTCCTCAGAAAGTTCAACACAATGCAACCTTCCAAAATAGAATTCTGACATCAAGAATTCCGTCTATAGTACATTTGAGTGCACCTGTCATTTTCTCAGTCTCTGTGTATGCATGGAGCAAGATATAGGCTCATGGATTTAAGAATGAGAGGATATCATGAGACAGCAATCTCCACCTACGGCCATACTACCTTGACAGCGCCCGATCCCGTCAGATCTCGGAAGCTAAGCAGGGTGAGGCTTGATTAGTACTGGGTTGGGAGACTGCCTGGGAATACCAGGTGCTGTAGGGGTTTTTATTTTTCGCTTCCCTAATGAAAATATACATGGCATTCCTCGCAGCAAATGAAAATGTTTCATTTCTTGCTACTTTTTTCCCGCAGTGGCAAAGAAATATATCGTTTTTTCCTCTGAAAGTTCAACACAATGCAACCTTCCAAAATAGAATTCTGACATCAAGAATTCCGTCTATAGTACATTTGAGTGCACCTGTCATTTTCTCAGTCTCTGTGTATGCATGGAGCAAGATATAGGCTCATGGATTTAAGAATGAGAGGATATCATGAGACAGCAATCTCCACCTACGGCCATACTACCTTGAAAGCGCCCGATCCCGTCAGATCTCGGAAGCTAAGCAGGGTGAGGCTTGATTAGTACTGGGTTGGGAGACTGCCTGGGAATACCAGGTGCTGTGAGTGTTTTTATTTTTTGCTTCACTAATCAAAATATACATGGCATTCCTTGCAGCAAATGAAAATGTTTCATTTTTTACTACTTTTTTCCCGCAGTGGCAAAGAAATCTATCGTTTTTTCCTCTGAAAGTTCAACACAATGCAACCTTCCAAAATAGAATTCTGACATCAAGAATTCCGTCTATAGTACATTTGAGTGCACCTGTCATTTTCTCAGTCTCTGTGTATGCATGGAGCAAGATATAGGCTCATGGATTTAAGAATGAGAGGATATCATGAGACAGCAATCTCCACCTACGGCCATACTACCTTGACAGCGCCCGATCCCGTCAGATCTCGGAAGCTAAGCAGGGTGAGGCTTGATTAGTACTGGGTTGGGAGACTGCCTGGGAATACCAGGTGCTGTGGGTGTTTTTATTTTTTGCTTCCCTAATGAAAATATACATGGCATTCCTTGCAGCAAATGAAAATGTTTCATTTTTTACTACTTTTTTCCCGCAGTGGCAAAGAAATATATCGTTTTTTCCTCAGAAAGTTCAACACAATGCAACCTTCCAAAATAGAATTCTGACATCAAGAATTCCGTCTATAGTACATTTGAGTGCACCTGTCATTTTCTCAGTCTCTGTGTATGCATGGAGCAAGATATAGGCTCATGGATTTAAGAATGAGAGGATATCATGAGACAGCAATCTCCACCTACGGCCATACTACCTTGACAGCGCCCGATCCCGTCAGATCTCGGAAGCTAAGCAGGGTGAGGCTTGATTAGTACTGGGTTGGGAGACTGCCTGGGAATACCAGGTGCTGTAGGGGTTTTTATTTTTCGCTTCCCTAATGAAAATATACATGGCATTCCTCGCAGCAAATGAAAATGTTTCATTTCTTGCTACTTTTTTCCCGGAGTGGCAAAGAAATATATTGTTTTTTCCTCTGAAAGTTCAACACAATGCAACCTTCCAAAATAGAATTTTGACATCAAGAATTCCGTCTATAGTATATTTGAGTGCACCTGTCATTTTCTCAGTCTCTGATTTAATTTCTCCATTTAAGGTAATTCTTCAAGAATGTATTTTTTTAACGGTCACAATAATACACTTATGCCTCCCATGTCATTTAGAAATATATCATACAGGCCTCAGAACACTCAGCATGTTATATGGTGAGCTTGTGGCTCACAGAGTTGGGGTGTGCAGTGTTCAAGCTGATACTTGGAAGAGATAGTGAGTTCAAATCCAAACAGGAGGAGGTTGAATATAGGCACCTCTGAAATTTTTTACTACTTTTTTCCCGCAGTGGCAAAGAAATCTATCGTTTTTTCCTCTGAAAGTTCAACACAATGCAACCTTCCAAAATAGAATTCTGACATCAAGAATTCCGTCTATAGTACATTTGAGTGCACCTGTCATTTTCTCAGTCTCTGTGTATGCATGGAGCAAGATATAGGCTCATGGATTTAAGAATGAGAGGATATCATGAGACAGCAATCTCCACCTACGGCCATACTACCTTGACAGCGCCCGATCCCGTCAGATCTCGGAAGCTAAGCAGGGTGAGGCTTGATTAGTACTGGGTTGGGAGACTGCCTGGGAATACCAGGTGCTGTAGGGGTTTTTATTTTTCGCTTCCCTAATGAAAATATACATGGCATTCCTCGCAGCAAATGAAAATGTTTCATTTCTTGCTACTTTTTTCCCGCAGTGGCAAAGAAATATATCGTTTTTTCCTCTGAAAGTTCAACACAATGCAACCTTCCAAAATAGAATTCTGACATCAAGAATTCCGTCTATAGTACATTTGAGTGCACCTGTCATTTTCTCAGTCTCTGTGTATGCATGGAGCAAGATATAGGCTCATGGATTTAAGAATGAGAGGATATCATGAGACAGCAATCTCCACCTACGGCCATACTACCTTGACAGCGCCCGATCCCGTCAGATCTCGGAAGCTAAGCAGGGTGAGGCTTGATTAGTACTGGGTTGGGAGACTGCCTGGGAATACCAGGTGCTGTAGGGGTTTTTATTTTTCGCTTCCCTAATGAAAATATACATGGCATTCCTCGCAGCAAATGAAAATGTTTCATTTCTTGCTACTTTTTTCCCGCAGTGGCAAAGAAATATATCGTTTTTTCCTCTGAAAGTTCAACACAATGCAACCTTCCAAAATAGAATTCTGACATCAAGAATTCCGTCTATAGTACATTTGAGTGCACCTGTCATTTTCTCAGTCTCTGTGTATGCATGGAGCAAGATATAGGCTCATGGATTTAAGAATGAGAGGATATCATGAGACAGCAATCTCCACCTACGGCCATACTACCTTGAAAGCGCCCGATCCCGTCAGATCTCGGAAGCTAAGCAGGGTGAGGCTTGATTAGTACTGGGTTGGGAGACTGCCTGGGAATACCAGGTGCTGTGGGTGTTTTTATTTTTTGCTTCCCTAATGAAAATATACATGGCATTCCTTGCAGCAAATGAAAATGTTTCATTTTTTACTACTTTTTTCCCGCAGTGGCAAAGAAATATATCGTTTTTTCCTCAGAAAGTTCAACACAATGCAACCTTCCAAAATAGAATTCTGACATCAAGAATTCCGTCTATAGTACATTTGAGTGCACCTGTCATTTTCTCAGTCTCTGTGTATGCATGGAGCAAGATATAGGCTCATGGATTTAAGAATGAGAGGATATCATGAGACAGCAATCTCCACCTACGGCCATACTACCTTGAAAGCGCCCGATCCCGTCAGATCTCGGAAGCTAAGCAGGGTGAGGCTTGATTAGTCCTGGGTTGGGAGACTGCCTGGGAATACCAGGTGCTGTAGGGGTTTTTATTTTTCGCTTCCCTAATGAAAATATACATGGCATTCCTCGCAGCAAATGAAAATGTTTCATTTCTTGCTACTTTTTTCCCGGAGTGGCAAAGAAATATATTGTTTTTTCCTCTGAAAGTTCAACACAATGCAACCTTCCAAAATAGAATTCTGACATCAAGAATTCCGTCTATAGTATATTTGAGTGCACCTGTCATTTTCTCAGTCTCTGATTTAATTTCTCCATTTAAGGTAATTCTTCAAGAATGTATTTTTTTAACGGTCACAATAATACACTTATGCCTCCCATGTCATTTAGAAATATATCATACAGGCCTCAGAACACTCAGCATGTTATATGGTGAGCTTGTGGCTCACAGAGTTGGGGTGTGCAGTGTTCAAGCTGATACTTGGAAGAGATAGTGAGTTCAAATCCAAACAGGAGGAGGTTGAATATAGGCACCTCTGAAATTTTTTACTACTTTTTTCCCGCAGTGGCAAAGAAATCTATCGTTTTTTCCTCTGAAAGTTCAACACAATGCAACCTTCCAAAATAGAATTCTGACATCAAGAATTCCGTCTATAGTACATTTGAGTGCACCTGTCATTTTCTCAGTCTCTGTGTATGCATGGAGCAAGATATAGGCTCATGGATTTAAGAATGAGAGGATATCATGAGACAGCAATCTCCACCTACGGCCATACTACCTTGACAGCGCCCGATCCCGTCAGATCTCGGAAGCTAAGCAGGGTGAGGCTTGATTAGTACTGGGTTGGGAGACTGCCTGGGAATACCAGGTGCTGTAGGGGTTTTTATTTTTTGCTTCCCTAATGAAAATATACATGGCATTCCTCGCAGCAAATGAAAATGTTTCATTTCTTGCTACTTTTTTCCCGCAGTGGCAAAGAAATCTATCGTTTTTTCCTCTGAAAGTTCAACACAATGCAACCTTCCAAAATAGAATTCTGACATCAAGAATTCCGTCTATAGTACATTTGAGTGCACCTGTCATTTTCTCAGTCTCTGTGTATGCATGGAGCAAGATATAGGCTCATGGATTTAAGAATGAGAGGATATCATGAGACAGCAATCTCCACCTACGGCCATACTACCTTGACAGCGCCCGATCCCGTCAGATCTCGGAAGCTAAGCAGGGTGAGGCTTGATTAGTACTGGGTTGGGAGACTGCCTGGGAATACCAGGTGCTGTAGGGGTTTTTATTTTTCGCTTCCCTAATGAAAATATACATGGCATTCCTCGCAGCAAATGAAAATGTTTCATTTCTTGCTACTTTTTTCCCGCAGTGGCAAAGAAATCTATCGTTTTTTCCTCTGAAAGTTCAACACAATGCAACCTTCCAAAATAGAATTCTGACATCAAGAATTCCGTCTATAGTACATTTGAGTGCACCTGTCATTTTCTCAGTCTCTGTGTATGCATGGAGCAAGATATAGGCTCATGGATTTAAGAATGAGAGGATATCATGAGACAGCAATCTCCACCTACGGCCATACTACCTTGAAAGCGCCCGATCCCGTCAGATCTCGGAAGCTAAGCAGGGTGAGGCTTGATTAGTACTGGGTTGGGAGACTGCCTGGGAATACCAGGTGCTGTAGGGGTTTTTATTTTTCGCTTCCCTAATGAAAATATACATGGCATTCCTCGCAGCAAATGAAAATGTTTCATTTCTTGCTACTTTTTTCCCGGAGTGGCAAAGAAATATATTGTTTTTTCCTCAGAAAGTTCAACACAATGCAACCTTCCAAAATAGAATTCTGACATCAAGAATTCCGTCTATAGTACATTTGAGTGCACCTGTCATTTTCTCAGTCTCTGTGTATGCATGGAGCAAGATATAGGCTCATGGATTTAAGAATGAGAGGATATCATGAGACAGCAATCTCCACCTACGGCCATACTACCTTGACAGCGCCCGATCCCGTCAGATCTCGGAAGCTAAGCAGGGTGAGGCTTGATTAGTACTGGGTTGGGAGACTGCCTGGGAATACCAGGTGCTGTAGGGGTTTTTATTTTTCGCTTCCCTAATGAAAATATACATGGCATTCCTCGCAGCAAATGAAAATGTTTCATTTCTTGCTACTTTTTTCCCGCAGTGGCAAAGAAATATATCGTTTTTTCCTCTGAAAGTTCAACACAATGCAACCTTCCAAAATAGAATTCTGACATCAAGAATTCCGTCTATAGTACATTTGAGTGCACCTGTCATTTTCTCAGTCTCTGTGTATGCATGGAGCAAGATATAGGCTCATGGATTTAAGAATGAGAGGATATCATGAGACAGCAATCTCCACCTACGGCCATACTACCTTGACAGCGCCCGATCCCGTCAGATCTCGGAAGCTAAGCAGGGTGAGGCTTGATTAGTACTGGGTTGGGAGACTGCCTGGGAATACCAGGTGCTGTAGGGGTTTTTATTTTTCGCTTCCCTAATGAAAATATACATGGCATTCCTCGCAGCAAATGAAAATGTTTCATTTCTTGCTACTTTTTTCCCGCAGTGGCAAATAAATATATCGTTTTTTCCTCTGAAAGTTCAACACAATGCAACCTTCCAAAATAGAATTCTGACATCAAGAATTCCGTCTATAGTACATTTGAGTGCACCTGTCATTTTCTCAGTCTCTGTGTATGCATGGAGCAAGATATAGGCTCATGGATTTAAGAATGAGAGGATATCATGAGACAGCAATCTCCACCTACGGCCATACTACCTTGACAGCGCCCGATCCCGTCAGATCTCGGAAGCTAAGCAGGGTGAGGCTTGATTAGTACTGGGTTGGGAGACTGCCTGGGAATACCAGGTGCTGTAGGGGTTTTTATTTTTCGCTTCCCTAATGAAAATATACATGGCATTCCTCGCAGCAAATGAAAATGTTTCATTTCTTGCTACTTTTTTCCCGCAGTGGCAAAGAAATATATCGTTTTTTCCTCTGAAAGTTCAACACAATGCAACCTTCCAAAATAGAATTCTGACATCAAGAATTCCGTCTATAGTACATTTGAGTGCACCTGTCATTTTCTCAGTCTCTGTGTATGCATGGAGCAAGATATAGGCTCATGGATTTAAGAATGAGAGGATATCATGAGACAGCAATCTCCACCTACGGCCATACTACCTTGAAAGCGCCCGATCCCGTCAGATCTCGGAAGCTAAGCAGGGTGAGGCTTGATTAGTACTGGGTTGGGAGACTGCCTGGGAATACCAGGTGCTGTGGGTGTTTTTATTTTTTGCTTCCCTAATGAAAATATACATGGCATTCCTTGCAGCAAATGAAAATGTTTCATTTTTTACTACTTTTTTCCCGCAGTGGCAAAGAAATATATCGTTTTTTCCTCAGAAAGTTCAACACAATGCAACCTTCCAAAATAGAATTCTGACATCAAGAATTCCGTCTATAGTACATTTGAGTGCACCTGTCATTTTCTCAGTCTCTGTGTATGCATGGAGCAAGATATAGGCTCATGGATTTAAGAATGAGAGGATATCATGAGACAGCAATCTCCACCTACGGCCATACTACCTTGAAAGCGCCCGATCCCGTCAGATCTCGGAAGCTAAGCAGGGTGAGGCTTGATTAGTCCTGGGTTGGGAGACTGCCTGGGAATACCAGGTGCTGTAGGGGTTTTTATTTTTCGCTTCCCTAATGAAAATATACATGGCATTCCTCGCAGCAAATGAAAATGTTTCATTTCTTGCTACTTTTTTCCCGGAGTGGCAAAGAAATATATTGTTTTTTCCTCTGAAAGTTCAACACAATGCAACCTTCCAAAATAGAATTCTGACATCAAGAATTCCGTCTATAGTATATTTGAGTGCACCTGTCATTTTCTCAGTCTCTGATTTAATTTCTCCATTTAAGGTAATTCTTCAAGAATGTATTTTTTTAACGGTCACAATAATACACTTATGCCTCCCATGTCATTTAGAAATATATCATACAGGCCTCAGAACACTCAGCATGTTATATGGTGAGCTTGTGGCTCACAGAGTTGGGGTGTGCAGTGTTCAAGCTGATACTTGGAAGAGATAGTGAGTTCAAATCCAAACAGGAGGAGGTTGAATATAGGCACCTCTGAAATTTTTTACTACTTTTTTCCCGCAGTGGCAAAGAAATATATCGTTTTTTCCTCTGAAAGTTCAACACAATGCAACCTTCCAAAATAGAATTCTGACATCAAGAATTCCGTCTATAGTACATTTGAGTGCACCTGTCATTTTCTCAGTCTCTGTGTATGCATGGAGCAAGATATAGGCTCATGGATTTAAGAATGAGAGGATATCATGAGACAGCAATCTCCACCTACGGCCATACTACCTTGAAAGCGCCCGATCCCGTCAGATCTCGGAAGCTAAGCAGGGTGAGGCTTGATTAGTACTGGGTTGGGAGACTGCCTGGGAATACCAGGTGCTGTGGGTGCTGTGGGTGTTTTTATTTTTTGCTTCCCTAATGAAAATATACATGGCATTCCTTGCAGCAAATGAAAATGTTTCATTTTTTACTACTTTTTTCCCGCAGTGGCAAAGAAATATATCGTTTTTTCCTCAGAAAGTTCAACACAATGCAACCTTCCAAAATAGAATTCTGACATCAAGAATTCCGTCTATAGTACATTTGAGTGCACCTGTCATTTTCTCAGTCTCTGTGTATGCATGTAGCAAGATATAGGCTCATGGATTTAAGAATGAGAGGATATCATGAGACAGCAATCTCCACCTACGGCCATACTACCTTGAAAGCGCCCGATCCCGTCAGATCTCGGAAGCTAAGCAGGGTGAGGCTTGATTAGTACTGGGTTGGGAGACTGCCTGGGAATACCAGGTGCTGTAGGGGTTTTTATTTTTCGCTTCCCTAATGAAAATATACATGGCATTCCTCGCAGCAAATGAAAATGTTTCATTTCTTGCTACTTTTTTCCCGGAGTGGCAAAGAAATATATTGTTTTTTCCTCTGAAAGTTCAACACAATGCAACCTTCCAAAATAGAATTCTGACATCAAGAATTCCGTCTATAGTATATTTGAGTGCACCTGTCATTTTCTCAGTCTCTGATTTAATTTCTCCATTTAAGGTAATTCTTCAAGAATGTATTTTTTTAACGGTCACAATAATACACTTATGCCTCCCATGTCATTTAGAAATATATCATACAGGCCTCAGAACACTCAGCATGTTATATGGTGAGCTTGTGGCTCACAGAGTTGGGGTGTGCAGTGTTCAAGCTGATACTTGGAAGAGATAGTGAGTTCAAATCCAAACAGGAGGAGGTTGAATATAGGCACCTCTGAAATTTTTTACTACTTTTTTCCCGCAGTGGCAAAGAAATCTATCGTTTTTTCCTCTGAAAGTTCAACACAATGCAACCTTCCAAAATAGAATTCTGACATCAAGAATTCCGTCTATAGTACATTTGAGTGCACCTGTCATTTTCTCAGTCTCTGTGTATGCATGGAGCAAGATATAGGCTCATGGATTTAAGAATGAGAGGATATCATGAGACAGCAATCTCCACCTACGGCCATACTACCTTGACAGCGCCCGATCCCGTCAGATCTCGGAAGCTAAGCAGGGTGAGGCTTGATTAGTACTGGGTTGGGAGACTGCCTGGGAATACCAGGTGCTGTAGGGGTTTTTATTTTTCGCTTCCCTAATGAAAATATACATGGCATTCCTCGCAGCAAATGAAAATGTTTCATTTCTTGCTACTTTTTTCCCGCAGTGGCAAAGAAATATATCGTTTTTTCCTCTGAAAGTTCAACACAATGCAACCTTCCAAAATAGAATTCTGACATCAAGAATTCCGTCTATAGTACATTTGAGTGCACCTGTCATTTTCTCAGTCTCTGTGTATGCATGGAGCAAGATATAGGCTCATGGATTTAAGAATGAGAGGATATCATGAGACAGCAATCTCCACCTACGGCCATACTACCTTGACAGCGCCCGATCCCGTCAGATCTCGGAAGCTAAGCAGGGTGAGGCTTGATTAGTACTGGGTTGGGAGACTGCCTGGGAATACCAGGTGCTGTAGGGGTTTTTATTTTTCGCTTCCCTAATGAAAATATACATGGCATTCCTCGCAGCAAATGAAAATGTTTCATTTCTTGCTACTTTTTTCCCGCAGTGGCAAAGAAATATATCGTTTTTTCCTCTGAAAGTTCAACACAATGCAACCTTCCAAAATAGAATTCTGACATCAAGAATTCCGTCTATAGTACATTTGAGTGCACCTGTCATTTTCTCAGTCTCTGTGTATGCATGGAGCAAGATATAGGCTCATGGATTTAAGAATGAGAGGATATCATGAGACAGCAATCTCCACCTACGGCCATACTACCTTGAAAGCGCCCGATCCCGTCAGATCTCGGAAGCTAAGCAGGGTGAGGCTTGATTAGTACTGGGTTGGGAGACTGCCTGGGAATACCAGGTGCTGTGGGTGTTTTTATTTTTTGCTTCCCTAATGAAAATATACATGGCATTCCTTGCAGCAAATGAAAATGTTTCATTTTTTACTACTTTTTTCCCGCAGTGGCAAAGAAATATATCGTTTTTTCCTCAGAAAGTTCAACACAATGCAACCTTCCAAAATAGAATTCTGACATCAAGAATTCCGTCTATAGTACATTTGAGTGCACCTGTCATTTTCTCAGTCTCTGTGTATGCATGGAGCAAGATATAGGCTCATGGATTTAAGAATGAGAGGATATCATGAGACAGCAATCTCCACCTACGGCCATACTACCTTGAAAGCGCCCGATCCCGTCAGATCTCGGAAGCTAAGCAGGGTGAGGCTTGATTAGTCCTGGGTTGGGAGACTGCCTGGGAATACCAGGTGCTGTAGGGGTTTTTATTTTTCGCTTCCCTAATGAAAATATACATGGCATTCCTCGCAGCAAATGAAAATGTTTCATTTCTTGCTACTTTTTTCCCGGAGTGGCAAAGAAATATATTGTTTTTTCCTCTGAAAGTTCAACACAATGCAACCTTCCAAAATAGAATTCTGACATCAAGAATTCCGTCTATAGTATATTTGAGTGCACCTGTCATTTTCTCAGTCTCTGATTTAATTTCTCCATTTAAGGTAATTCTTCAAGAATGTATTTTTTTAACGGTCACAATAATACACTTATGCCTCCCATGTCATTTAGAAATATATCATACAGGCCTCAGAACACTCAGCATGTTATATGGTGAGCTTGTGGCTCACAGAGTTGGGGTGTGCAGTGTTCAAGCTGATACTTGGAAGAGATAGTGAGTTCAAATCCAAACAGGAGGAGGTTGAATATAGGCACCTCTGAAATTTTTTACTACTTTTTTCCCGCAGTGGCAAAGAAATCTATCGTTTTTTCCTCTGAAAGTTCAACACAATGCAACCTTCCAAAATAGAATTCTGACATCAAGAATTCCGTCTATAGTACATTTGAGTGCACCTGTCATTTTCTCAGTCTCTGTGTATGCATGGAGCAAGATATAGGCTCATGGATTTAAGAATGAGAGGATATCATGAGACAGCAATCTCCACCTACGGCCATACTACCTTGACAGCGCCCGATCCCGTCAGATCTCGGAAGCTAAGCAGGGTGAGGCTTGATTAGTACTGGGTTGGGAGACTGCCTGGGAATACCAGGTGCTGTAGGGGTTTTTATTTTTTGCTTCCCTAATGAAAATATACATGGCATTCCTCGCAGCAAATGAAAATGTTTCATTTCTTGCTACTTTTTTCCCGCAGTGGCAAAGAAATCTATCGTTTTTTCCTCTGAAAGTTCAACACAATGCAACCTTCCAAAATAGAATTCTGACATCAAGAATTCCGTCTATAGTACATTTGAGTGCACCTGTCATTTTCTCAGTCTCTGTGTATGCATGGAGCAAGATATAGGCTCATGGATTTAAGAATGAGAGGATATCATGAGACAGCAATCTCCACCTACGGCCATACTACCTTGACAGCGCCCGATCCCGTCAGATCTCGGAAGCTAAGCAGGGTGAGGCTTGATTAGTACTGGGTTGGGAGACTGCCTGGGAATACCAGGTGCTGTAGGGGTTTTTATTTTTCGCTTCCCTAATGAAAATATACATGGCATTCCTCGCAGCAAATGAAAATGTTTCATTTCTTGCTACTTTTTTCCCGCAGTGGCAAAGAAATCTATCGTTTTTTCCTCTGAAAGTTCAACACAATGCAACCTTCCAAAATAGAATTCTGACATCAAGAATTCCGTCTATAGTACATTTGAGTGCACCTGTCATTTTCTCAGTCTCTGTGTATGCATGGAGCAAGATATAGGCTCATGGATTTAAGAATGAGAGGATATCATGAGACAGCAATCTCCACCTACGGCCATACTACCTTGAAAGCGCCCGATCCCGTCAGATCTCGGAAGCTAAGCAGGGTGAGGCTTGATTAGTACTGGGTTGGGAGACTGCCTGGGAATACCAGGTGCTGTAGGGGTTTTTATTTTTCGCTTCCCTAATGAAAATATACATGGCATTCCTCGCAGCAAATGAAAATGTTTCATTTCTTGCTACTTTTTTCCCGGAGTGGCAAAGAAATATATTGTTTTTTCCTCAGAAAGTTCAACACAATGCAACCTTCCAAAATAGAATTCTGACATCAAGAATTCCGTCTATAGTACATTTGAGTGCACCTGTCATTTTCTCAGTCTCTGTGTATGCATGGAGCAAGATATAGGCTCATGGATTTAAGAATGAGAGGATATCATGAGACAGCAATCTCCACCTACGGCCATACTACCTTGACAGCGCCCGATCCCGTCAGATCTCGGAAGCTAAGCAGGGTGAGGCTTGATTAGTACTGGGTTGGGAGACTGCCTGGGAATACCAGGTGCTGTAGGGGTTTTTATTTTTCGCTTCCCTAATGAAAATATACATGGCATTCCTCGCAGCAAATGAAAATGTTTCATTTCTTGCTACTTTTTTCCCGGAGTGGCAAAGAAATATATCGTTTTTTCCTCTGAAAGTTCAACACAATGCAACCTTCCAAAATAGAATTCTGACATCAAGAATTCCGTCTATAGTACATTTGAGTGCACCTGTCATTTTCTCAGTCTCTGTGTATGCATGGAGCAAGATATAGGCTCATGGATTTAAGAATGAGAGGATATCATGAGACAGCAATCTCCACCTACGGCCATACTACCTTGACAGCGCCCGATCCCGTCAGATCTCGGAAGCTAAGCAGGGTGAGGCTTGATTAGTACTGGGTTGGGAGACTGCCTGGGAATACCAGGTGCTGTAGGGGTTTTTATTTTTCGCTTCCCTAATGAAAATATACATGGCATTCCTCGCAGCAAATGAAAATGTTTCATTTCTTGCTACTTTTTTCCCGCAGTGGCAAAGAAATATATCGTTTTTTCCTCTGAAAGTTCAACACAATGCAACCTTCCAAAATAGAATTCTGACATCAAGAATTCCGTCTATAGTACATTTGAGTGCACCTGTCATTTTCTCAGTCTCTGTGTATGCATGGAGCAAGATATAGGCTCATGGATTTAAGAATGAGAGGATATCATGAGACAGCAATCTCCACCTACGGCCATACTACCTTGACAGCGCCCGATCCCGTCAGATCTCGGAAGCTAAGCAGGGTGAGGCTTGATTAGTACTGGGTTGGGAGACTGCCTGGGAATACCAGGTGCTGTAGGGGTTTTTATTTTTCGCTTCCCTAATGAAAATATACATGGCATTCCTCGCAGCAAATGAAAATGTTTCATTTCTTGCTACTTTTTTCCCGCAGTGGCAAAGAAATATATCGTTTTTTCCTCTGAAAGTTCAACACAATGCAACCTTCCAAAATAGAATTCTGACATCAAGAATTCCGTCTATAGTACATTTGAGTGCACCTGTCATTTTCTCAGTCTCTGTGTATGCATGGAGCAAGATATAGGCTCATGGATTTAAGAATGAGAGGATATCATGAGACAGCAATCTCCA
Organism: Ascaphus truei; assembly: GCF_040206685.1. Taxonomy (NCBI): domain Eukaryota; kingdom Metazoa; phylum Chordata; class Amphibia; order Anura; family Ascaphidae; genus Ascaphus; species Ascaphus truei. The sequence goes on from NW_027455772.1 coordinate 324,125, forward strand.
CCTACGGCCATACTACCTTGACAGCGCCCGATCCCGTCAGATCTCGGAAGCTAAGCAGGGTGAGGCTTGATTAGTACTGGGTTGGGAGACTGCCTGGGAATACCAGGTGCTGTAGGGGTTTTTATTTTTCGCTTCCCTAATGAAAATATACATGGCATTCCTCGCAGCAAATGAAAATGTTTCATTTCTTGCTACTTTTTTCCCGCAGTGGCAAAGAAATATATCGTTTTTTCCTCTGAAAGTTCAACACAATGCAACCTTCCAAAATAGAATTCTGACATCAAGAATTCCGTCTATAGTACATTTGAGTGCACCTGTCATTTTCTCAGTCTCTGTGTATGCATGGAGCAAGATATAGGCTCATGGATTTAAGAATGAGAGGATATCATGAGACAGCAATCTCCACCTACGGCCATACTACCTTGAAAGCGCCCGATCCCGTCAGATCTCGGAAGCTAAGCAGGGTGAGGCTTGATTAGTACTGGGTTGGGAGACTGCCTGGGAATACCAGGTGCTGTGGGTGTTTTTATTTTTTGCTTCCCTAATGAAAATATACATGGCATTCCTTGCAGCAAATGAAAATGTTTCATTTTTTACTACTTTTTTCCCGCAGTGGCAAAGAAATATATCGTTTTTTCCTCAGAAAGTTCAACACAATGCAACCTTCCAAAATAGAATTCTGACATCAAGAATTCCGTCTATAGTACATTTGAGTGCACCTGTCATTTTCTCAGTCTCTGTGTATGCATGGAGCAAGATATAGGCTCATGGATTTAAGAATGAGAGGATATCATGAGACAGCAATCTCCACCTACGGCCATACTACCTTGAAAGCGCCCGATCCCGTCAGATCTCGGAAGCTAAGCAGGGTGAGGCTTGATTAGTCCTGGGTTGGGAGACTGCCTGGGAATACCAGGTGCTGTAGGGGTTTTTATTTTTCGCTTCCCTAATGAAAATATACATGGCATTCCTCGCAGCAAATGAAAATGTTTCATTTCTTGCTACTTTTTTCCCGGAGTGGCAAAGAAATATATTGTTTTTTCCTCTGAAAGTTCAACACAATGCAACCTTCCAAAATAGAATTCTGACATCAAGAATTCCGTCTATAGTATATTTGAGTGCACCTGTCATTTTCTCAGTCTCTGATTTAATTTCTCCATTTAAGGTAATTCTTCAAGAATGTATTTTTTTAACGGTCACAATAATACACTTATGCCTCCCATGTCATTTAGAAATATATCATACAGGCCTCAGAACACTCAGCATGTTATATGGTGAGCTTGTGGCTCACAGAGTTGGGGTGTGCAGTGTTCAAGCTGATACTTGGAAGAGATAGTGAGTTCAAATCCAAACAGGAGGAGGTTGAATATAGGCACCTCTGAAATTTTTTACTACTTTTTTCCCGCAGTGGCAAAGAAATCTATCGTTTTTTCCTCTGAAAGTTCAACACAATGCAACCTTCCAAAATAGAATTCTGACATCAAGAATTCCGTCTATAGTACATTTGAGTGCACCTGTCATTTTCTCAGTCTCTGTGTATGCATGGAGCAAGATATAGGCTCATGGATTTAAGAATGAGAGGATATCATGAGACAGCAATCTCCACCTACGGCCATACTACCTTGACAGCGCCCGATCCCGTCAGATCTCGGAAGCTAAGCAGGGTGAGGCTTGATTAGTACTGGGTTGGGAGACTGCCTGGGAATACCAGGTGCTGTAGGGGTTTTTATTTTTTGCTTCCCTAATGAAAATATACATGGCATTCCTCGCAGCAAATGAAAATGTTTCATTTCTTGCTACTTTTTTCCCGCAGTGGCAAAGAAATCTATCGTTTTTTCCTCTGAAAGTTCAACACAATGCAACCTTCCAAAATAGAATTCTGACATCAAGAATTCCGTCTATAGTACATTTGAGTGCACCTGTCATTTTCTCAGTCTCTGTGTATGCATGGAGCAAGATATAGGCTCATGGATTTAAGAATGAGAGGATATCATGAGACAGCAATCTCCACCTACGGCCATACTACCTTGACAGCGCCCGATCCCGTCAGATCTCGGAAGCTAAGCAGGGTGAGGCTTGATTAGTACTGGGTTGGGAGACTGCCTGGGAATACCAGGTGCTGTAGGGGTTTTTATTTTTCGCTTCCCTAATGAAAATATACATGGCATTCCTCGCAGCAAATGAAAATGTTTCATTTCTTGCTACTTTTTTCCCGCAGTGGCAAAGAAATCTATCGTTTTTTCCTCTGAAAGTTCAACACAATGCAACCTTCCAAAATAGAATTCTGACATCAAGAATTCCGTCTATAGTACATTTGAGTGCACCTGTCATTTTCTCAGTCTCTGTGTATGCATGGAGCAAGATATAGGCTCATGGATTTAAGAATGAGAGGATATCATGAGACAGCAATCTCCACCTACGGCCATACTACCTTGAAAGCGCCCGATCCCGTCAGATCTCGGAAGCTAAGCAGGGTGAGGCTTGATTAGTACTGGGTTGGGAGACTGCCTGGGAATACCAGGTGCTGTAGGGGTTTTTATTTTTCGCTTCCCTAATGAAAATATACATGGCATTCCTCGCAGCAAATGAAAATGTTTCATTTCTTGCTACTTTTTTCCCGGAGTGGCAAAGAAATATATTGTTTTTTCCTCAGAAAGTTCAACACAATGCAACCTTCCAAAATAGAATTCTGACATCAAGAATTCCGTCTATAGTACATTTGAGTGCACCTGTCATTTTCTCAGTCTCTGTGTATGCATGGAGCAAGATATAGGCTCATGGATTTAAGAATGAGAGGATATCATGAGACAGCAATCTCCACCTACGGCCATACTACCTTGACAGCGCCCGATCCCGTCAGATCTCGGAAGCTAAGCAGGGTGAGGCTTGATTAGTACTGGGTTGGGAGACTGCCTGGGAATACCAGGTGCTGTAGGGGTTTTTATTTTTCGCTTCCCTAATGAAAATATACATGGCATTCCTCGCAGCAAATGAAAATGTTTCATTTCTTGCTACTTTTTTCCCGCAGTGGCAAAGAAATATATCGTTTTTTCCTCTGAAAGTTCAACACAATGCAACCTTCCAAAATAGAATTCTGACATCAAGAATTCCGTCTATAGTACATTTGAGTGCACCTGTCATTTTCTCAGTCTCTGTGTATGCATGGAGCAAGATATAGGCTCATGGATTTAAGAATGAGAGGATATCATGAGACAGCAATCTCCACCTACGGCCATACTACCTTGACAGCGCCCGATCCCGTCAGATCTCGGAAGCTAAGCAGGGTGAGGCTTGATTAGTACTGGGTTGGGAGACTGCCTGGGAATACCAGGTGCTGTAGGGGTTTTTATTTTTCGCTTCCCTAATGAAAATATACATGGCATTCCTCGCAGCAAATGAAAATGTTTCATTTCTTGCTACTTTTTTCCCGCAGTGGCAAATAAATATATCGTTTTTTCCTCTGAAAGTTCAACACAATGCAACCTTCCAAAATAGAATTCTGACATCAAGAATTCCGTCTATAGTACATTTGAGTGCACCTGTCATTTTCTCAGTCTCTGTGTATGCATGGAGCAAGATATAGGCTCATGGATTTAAGAATGAGAGGATATCATGAGACAGCAATCTCCACCTACGGCCATACTACCTTGACAGCGCCCGATCCCGTCAGATCTCGGAAGCTAAGCAGGGTGAGGCTTGATTAGTACTGGGTTGGGAGACTGCCTGGGAATACCAGGTGCTGTAGGGGTTTTTATTTTTCGCTTCCCTAATGAAAATATACATGGCATTCCTCGCAGCAAATGAAAATGTTTCATTTCTTGCTACTTTTTTCCCGCAGTGGCAAAGAAATATATCGTTTTTTCCTCTGAAAGTTCAACACAATGCAACCTTCCAAAATAGAATTCTGACATCAAGAATTCCGTCTATAGTACATTTGAGTGCACCTGTCATTTTCTCAGTCTCTGTGTATGCATGGAGCAAGATATAGGCTCATGGATTTAAGAATGAGAGGATATCATGAGACAGCAATCTCCACCTACGGCCATACTACCTTGAAAGCGCCCGATCCCGTCAGATCTCGGAAGCTAAGCAGGGTGAGGCTTGATTAGTACTGGGTTGGGAGACTGCCTGGGAATACCAGGTGCTGTGGGTGTTTTTATTTTTTGCTTCCCTAATGAAAATATACATGGCATTCCTTGCAGCAAATGAAAATGTTTCATTTTTTACTACTTTTTTCCCGCAGTGGCAAAGAAATATATCGTTTTTTCCTCAGAAAGTTCAACACAATGCAACCTTCCAAAATAGAATTCTGACATCAAGAATTCCGTCTATAGTACATTTGAGTGCACCTGTCATTTTCTCAGTCTCTGTGTATGCATGGAGCAAGATATAGGCTCATGGATTTAAGAATGAGAGGATATCATGAGACAGCAATCTCCACCTACGGCCATACTACCTTGAAAGCGCCCGATCCCGTCAGATCTCGGAAGCTAAGCAGGGTGAGGCTTGATTAGTCCTGGGTTGGGAGACTGCCTGGGAATACCAGGTGCTGTAGGGGTTTTTATTTTTCGCTTCCCTAATGAAAATATACATGGCATTCCTCGCAGCAAATGAAAATGTTTCATTTCTTGCTACTTTTTTCCCGGAGTGGCAAAGAAATATATTGTTTTTTCCTCTGAAAGTTCAACACAATGCAACCTTCCAAAATAGAATTCTGACATCAAGAATTCCGTCTATAGTATATTTGAGTGCACCTGTCATTTTCTCAGTCTCTGATTTAATTTCTCCATTTAAGGTAATTCTTCAAGAATGTATTTTTTTAACGGTCACAATAATACACTTATGCCTCCCATGTCATTTAGAAATATATCATACAGGCCTCAGAACACTCAGCATGTTATATGGTGAGCTTGTGGCTCACAGAGTTGGGGTGTGCAGTGTTCAAGCTGATACTTGGAAGAGATAGTGAGTTCAAATCCAAACAGGAGGAGGTTGAATATAGGCACCTCTGAAATTTTTTACTACTTTTTTCCCGCAGTGGCAAAGAAATATATCGTTTTTTCCTCTGAAAGTTCAACACAATGCAACCTTCCAAAATAGAATTCTGACATCAAGAATTCCGTCTATAGTACATTTGAGTGCACCTGTCATTTTCTCAGTCTCTGTGTATGCATGGAGCAAGATATAGGCTCATGGATTTAAGAATGAGAGGATATCATGAGACAGCAATCTCCACCTACGGCCATACTACCTTGAAAGCGCCCGATCCCGTCAGATCTCGGAAGCTAAGCAGGGTGAGGCTTGATTAGTACTGGGTTGGGAGACTGCCTGGGAATACCAGGTGCTGTGGGTGCTGTGGGTGTTTTTATTTTTTGCTTCCCTAATGAAAATATACATGGCATTCCTTGCAGCAAATGAAAATGTTTAATTTTTTACTACTTTTTTCCCGCAGTGGCAAAGAAATATATCGTTTTTTCCTCAGAAAGTTCAACACAATGCAACCTTCCAAAATAGAATTCTGACATCAAGAATTCCGTCTATAGTACATTTGAGTGCACCTGTCATTTTCTCAGTCTCTGTGTATGCATGTAGCAAGATATAGGCTCATGGATTTAAGAATGAGAGGATATCATGAGACAGCAATCTCCACCTACGGCCATACTACCTTGAAAGCGCCCGATCCCGTCAGATCTCGGAAGCTAAGCAGGGTGAGGCTTGATTAGTACTGGGTTGGGAGACTGCCTGGGAATACCAGGTGCTGTAGGGGTTTTTATTTTTCGCTTCCCTAATGAAAATATACATGGCATTCCTCGCAGCAAATGAAAATGTTTCATTTCTTGCTACTTTTTTCCCGGAGTGGCAAAGAAATATATTGTTTTTTCCTCTGAAAGTTCAACACAATGCAACCTTCCAAAATAGAATTCTGACATCAAGAATTCCGTCTATAGTATATTTGAGTGCACCTGTCATTTTCTCAGTCTCTGATTTAATTTCTCCATTTAAGGTAATTCTTCAAGAATGTATTTTTTTAACGGTCACAATAATACACTTATGCCTCCCATGTCATTTAGAAATATATCATACAGGCCTCAGAACACTCAGCATGTTATATGGTGAGCTTGTGGCTCACAGAGTTGGGGTGTGCAGTGTTCAAGCTGATACTTGGAAGAGATAGTGAGTTCAAATCCAAACAGGAGGAGGTTGAATATAGGCACCTCTGAAATTTTTTACTACTTTTTTCCCGCAGTGGCAAAGAAATCTATCGTTTTTTCCTCTGAAAGTTCAACACAATGCAACCTTCCAAAATAGAATTCTGACATCAAGAATTCCGTCTATAGTACATTTGAGTGCACCTGTCATTTTCTCAGTCTCTGTGTATGCATGGAGCAAGATATAGGCTCATGGATTTAAGAATGAGAGGATATCATGAGACAGCAATCTCCACCTACGGCCATACTACCTTGAAAGCGCCCGATCCCGTCAGATCTCGGAAGCTAAGCAGGGTGAGGCTTGATTAGTACTGGGTTGGGAGACTGCCTGGGAATACCAGGTGCTGTGGGTGCTGTGGGTGTTTTTATTTTTTGCTTCCCTAATGAAAATATACATGGCATTCCTTGCAGCAAATGAAAATGTTTCATTTTTTACTACTTTTTTCCCGCAGTGGCAAAGAAATATATCGTTTTTTCCTCAGAAAGTTCAACACAATGCAACCTTCCAAAATAGAATTCTGACATCAAGAATTCCGTCTATAGTACATTTGAGTGCACCTGTCATTTTCTCAGTCTCTGTGTATGCATGTAGCAAGATATAGGCTCATGGATTTAAGAATGAGAGGATATCATGAGACAGCAATCTCCACCTACGGCCATACTACCTTGAAAGCGCCCGATCCCGTCAGATCTCGGAAGCTAAGCAGGGTGAGGCTTGATTAGTACTGGGTTGGGAGACTGCCTGGGAATACCAGGTGCTGTAGGGGTTTTTATTTTTCGCTTCCCTAATGAAAATATACATGGCATTCCTCGCAGCAAATGAAAATGTTTCATTTCTTGCTACTTTTTTCCCGGAGTGGCAAAGAAATATATTGTTTTTTCCTCTGAAAGTTCAACACAATGCAACCTTCCAAAATAGAATTCTGACATCAAGAATTCCGTCTATAGTATATTTGAGTGCACCTGTCATTTTCTCAGTCTCTGATTTAATTTCTCCATTTAAGGTAATTCTTCAAGAATGTATTTTTTTAACGGTCACAATAATACACTTATGCCTCCCATGTCATTTAGAAATATATCATACAGGCCTCAGAACACTCAGCATGTTATATGGTGAGCTTGTGGCTCACAGAGTTGGGGTGTGCAGTGTTCAAGCTGATACTTGGAAGAGATAGTGAGTTCAAATCCAAACAGGAGGAGGTTGAATATAGGCACCTCTGAAATTTTTTACTACTTTTTTCCCGCAGTGGCAAAGAAATCTATCGTTTTTTCCTCTGAAAGTTCAACACAATGCAACCTTCCAAAATAGAATTCTGACATCAAGAATTCCGTCTATAGTACATTTGAGTGCACCTGTCATTTTCTCAGTCTCTGTGTATGCATGGAGCAAGATATAGGCTCATGGATTTAAGAATGAGAGGATATCATGAGACAGCAATCTCCACCTACGGCCATACTACCTTGAAAGCGCCCGATCCCGTCAGATCTCGGAAGCTAAGCAGGGTGAGGCTTGATTAGTACTGGGTTGGGAGACTGCCTGGGAATACCAGGTGCTGTGGGTGCTGTGGGTGTTTTTATTTTTTGCTTCCCTAATGAAAATATACATGGCATTCCTTGCAGCAAATGAAAATGTTTCATTTTTTACTACTTTTTTCCCGCAGTGGCAAAGAAATATATCGTTTTTTCCTCAGAAAGTTCAACACAATGCAACCTTCCAAAATAGAATTCTGACATCAAGAATTCCGTCTATAGTACATTTGAGTGCACCTGTCATTTTCTCAGTCTCTGTGTATGCATGTATCAAGATATAGGCTCATGGATTTAAGAATGAGAGGATATCATGAGACAGCAATCTCCACCTACGGCCATACTACCTTGAAAGCGCCCGATCTCGTCAGATCTCGGAAGCTAAGCAGGGTGAGGCTTGATTAGTACTGGGTTGGGAGACTGCCTGGGAATACCAGGTGCTGTAGGGGTTTTTATTTTTCGCTTCCCTAATGAAAATATACATGGCATTCCTCGCAGCAAATGAAAATGTTTCATTTCTTGCTACTTTTTTCCCGCAGTGGCAAAGAAATCTATCGTTTTTTCCTCTGAAAGTTCAACACAATGCAACCTTCCAAAATAGAATTCTGACATCAAGAATTCCGTCTATAGTATATTTGAGTGCACCTGTCATTTTCTCAGTCTCTGATTTAATTTCTCCATTTAAGGTAATTCTTCAAGAATGTATTTTTTTAACGGTCACAATAATACACTTATGCCTCCCATGTCATTTAGAAATATATCATACAGGCCTCAGAACACTCAGCATGTTATATGGTGAGCTTGTGGCTCACAGAGTTGGGGTGTGCAGTGTTCAAGCTGATACTTGGAAGAGATAGTGAGTTCAAATCCAAACAGGAGGAGGTTGAATATAGGCACCTCTGAAATTTTTTACTACTTTTTTCCCGCAGTGGCAAAGAAATCTATCGTTTTTTCCTCAGAAAGTTCAACACAATGCAACCTTCCAAAATAGAATTCTGACATCAAGAATTCCGTCTATAGTACATTTGAGTGCACCTGTCATTTTCTCAGTCTCTGTGTATGCATGTATCAAGATATAGGCTCATGGATTTAAGAATGAGAGGATATCATGAGACAGCAATCTCCACCTACGGCCATACTACCTTGAAAGCGCCCGATCTCGTCAGATCTCGGAAGCTAAGCAGGGTGAGGCTTGATTAGTACTGGGTTGGGAGACTGCCTGGGAATACCAGGTGCTGTAGGGGTTTTTATTTTTCGCTTCCCTAATGAAAATATACATGGCATTCCTCGCAGCAAATGAAAATGTTTCATTTCTTGCTACTTTTTTCCCGCAGTGGCAAAGAAATCTATCGTTTTTTCCTCTGAAAGTTCAACACAATGCAACCTTCCAAAATAGAATTCTGACATCAAGAATTCCGTCTATAGTACATTTGAGTGCACCTGTCATTTTCTCAGTCTCTGTGTATGCATGGAGCAAGATATAGGCTCATGGATTTAAGAATGAGAGGATATCATGAGACAGCAATCTCCACCTACGGCCATACTACCTTGAAAGCGCCCGATCCCGTCAGATCTCGGAAGCTAAGCAGGGTGAGGCTTGATTAGTACTGGGTTGGGAGACTGCCTGGGAATACCAGGTGCTGTGGGTGCTGTGGGTGTTTTTATTTTTTGCTTCCCTAATGAAAATATACATGGCATTCCTTGCAGCAAATGAAAATGTTTCATTTTTTACTACTTTTTTCCCGCAGTGGCAAAGAAATATATCGTTTTTTCCTCAGAAAGTTCAACACAATGCAACCTTCCAAAATAGAATTCTGACATCAAGAATTCCGTCTATAGTACATTTGAGTGCACCTGTCATTTTCTCAGTCTCTGTGTATGCATGTATCAAGATATAGGCTCATGGATTTAAGAATGAGAGGATATCATGAGACAGCAATCTCCACCTACGGCCATACTACCTTGAAAGCGCCCGATCTCGTCAGATCTCGGAAGCTAAGCAGGGTGAGGCTTGATTAGTACTGGGTTGGGAGACTGCCTGGGAATACCAGGTGCTGTAGGGGTTTTTATTTTTCGCTTCCCTAATGAAAATATACATGGCATTCCTCGCAGCAAATGAAAATGTTTCATTTCTTGCTACTTTTTTCCCGCAGTGGCAAAGAAATCTATCGTTTTTTCCTCTGAAAGTTCAACACAATGCAACCTTCCAAAATAGAATTCTGACATCAAGAATTCCGTCTATAGTATATTTGAGTGCACCTGTCATTTTCTCAGTCTCTGATTTAATTTCTCCATTTAAGGTAATTCTTCAAGAATGTATTTTTTTAACGGTCACAATAATACACTTATGCCTCCCATGTCATTTAGAAATATATCATACAGGCCTCAGAACACTCAGCATGTTATATGGTGAGCTTGTGGCTCACAGAGTTGGGGTGTGCAGTGTTCAAGCTGATACTTGGAAGAGATAGTGAGTTCAAATCCAAACAGGAGGAGGTTGAATATAGGCACCTCTGAAATTTTTTACTACTTTTTTCCCGCAGTGGCAAAGAAATCTATCGTTTTTTCCTCTGAAAGTTCAACACAATGCAACCTTCCAAAATAGAATTCTGACATCAAGAATTCCGTCTATAGTACATTTGAGTGCACCTGTCATTTTCTCAGTCTCTGTGTATGCATGGAGCAAGATATAGGCTCATGGATTTAAGAATGAGAGGATATCATGAGACAGCAATCTCCACCTACGGCCATACTACCTTGAAAGCGCCCGATCCCGTCAGATCTCGGAAGCTAAGCAGGGTGAGGCTTGATTAGTACTGGGTTGGGAGACTGCCTGGGAATACCAGGTGCTGTGGGTGCTGTGGGTGTTTTTATTTTTTGCTTCCCTAATGAAAATATACATGGCATTCCTTGCAGCAAATGAAAATGTTTCATTTTTTACTACTTTTTTCCCGCAGTGGCAAAGAAATATATCGTTTTTTCCTCAGAAAGTTCAACACAATGCAACCTTCCAAAATAGAATTCTGACATCAAGAATTCCGTCTATAGTACATTTGAGTGCACCTGTCATTTTCTCAGTCTCTGTGTATGCATGTATCAAGATATAGGCTCATGGATTTAAGAATGAGAGGATATCATGAGACAGCAATCTCCACCTACGGCCATACTACCTTGAAAGCGCCCGATCCCGTCAGATCTCGGAAGCTAAGCAGGGTGAGGCTTGATTAGTACTGGGTTGGGAGACTGCCTGGGAATACCAGGTGCTGTAGGGGTTTTTATTTTTCGCTTCCCTAATGAAAATATACATGGCATTCCTCGCAGCAAATGAAAATGTTTCATTTCTTGCTACTTTTTTCCCGGAGTGGCAAAGAAATATATTGTTTTTTCCTCTGAAAGTTCAACACAATGCAACCTTCCAAAATAGAATTCTGACATCAAGAATTCCGTCTATAGTATATTTGAGTGCACCTGTCATTTTCTCAGTCTCTGATTTAATTTCTCCATTTAAGGTAATTCTTCAAGAATGTATTTTTTTAACGGTCACAATAATACACTTATGCCTCCCATGTCATTTAGAAATATATCATACAGGCCTCAGAACACTCAGCATGTTATATGGTGAGCTTGTGGCTCACAGAGTTGGGGTGTGCAGTGTTCAAGCTGATACTTGGAAGAGATAGTGAGTTCAAATCCAAACAGGAGGAGGTTGAATATAGGCACCTCTGAAATTTTTTACTACTTTTTTCCCGCAGTGGCAAAGAAATCTATCGTTTTTTCCTCTGAAAGTTCAACACAATGCAACCTTCCAAAATAGAATTCTGACATCAAGAATTCCGTCTATAGTACATTTGAGTGCACCTGTCATTTTCTCAGTCTCTGTGTATGCATGGAGCAAGATATAGGCTCATGGATTTAAGAATGAGAGGATATCATGAGACAGCAATCTCCACCTACGGCCATACTACCTTGACAGCGCCCGATCCCGTCAGATCTCGGAAGCTAAGCAGGGTGAGGCTTGATTAGTACTGGGTTGGGAGACTGCCTGGGAATACCAGGTGCTGTAGGGGTTTTTATTTTTCGCTTCCCTAATGAAAATATACATGGCATTCCTCGCAGCAAATGAAAATGTTTCATTTCTTGCTACTTTTTTCCCGCAGTGGCAAAGAAATATATCGTTTTTTCCTCTGAAAGTTCAACACAATGCAACCTTCCAAAATAGAATTCTGACATCAAGAATTCCGTCTATAGTACATTTGAGTGCACCTGTCATTTTCTCAGTCTCTGTGTATGCATGGAGCAAGATATAGGCTCATGGATTTAAGAATGAGAGGATATCATGAGACAGCAATCTCCACCTACGGCCATACTACCTTGACAGCGCCCGATCCCGTCAGATCTCGGAAGCTAAGCAGGGTGAGGCTTGATTAGTACTGGGTTGGGAGACTGCCTGGGAATACCAGGTGCTGTAGGGGTTTTTATTTTTCGCTTCCCTAATGAAAATATACATGGCATTCCTCGCAGCAAATGAAAATGTTTCATTTCTTGCTACTTTTTTCCCGCAGTGGCAAAGAAATCTATCGTTTTTTCCTCTGAAAGTTCAACACAATGCAACCTTCCAAAATAGAATTCTGACATCAAGAATTCCGTCTATAGTACATTTGAGTGCACCTGTCATTTTCTCAGTCTCTGTGTATGCATGGAGCAAGATATAGGCTCATGGATTTAAGAATGAGAGGATATCATGAGACAGCAATCTCCACCTACGGCCATACTACCTTGACAGCGCCCGATCCCGTCAGATCTCGGAAGCTAAGCAGGGTGAGGCTTGATTAGTACTGGGTTGGGAGACTGCCTGGGAATACCAGGTGCTGTAGGGGTTTTTATTTTTCGCTTCCCTAATGAAAATATACATGGCATTCCTCGCAGCAAATGAAAATGTTTCATTTCTTGCTACTTTTTTCCCGCAGTGGCAAAGAAATCTATCGTTTTTTCCTCTGAAAGTTCAACACAATGCAACCTTCCAAAATAGAATTCTGACATCAAGAATTCCGTCTATAGTACATTTGAGTGCACCTGTCATTTTCTCAGTCTCTGTGTATGCATGGAGCAAGATATAGGCTCATGGATTTAAGAATGAGAGGATATCATGAGACAGCAATCTCCACCTACGGCCATACTACCTTGACAGCGCCCGATCCCATCAGATCTCGGAAGCTAAGCAGGGTGAGGCTTGATTAGTACTGGGTTGGGAGACTGCCTGGGAATACCAGGTGCTGTAGGGGTTTTTATTTTTCGCTTCCCTAATGAAAATATACATGGCATTCCTCGCAGCAAATGAAAATGTTTCATTTCTTGCTACTTTTTTCCCGCAGTGGCAAAGAAATCTATCGTTTTTTCCTCTGAAAGTTCAACACAATGCAACCTTCCAAAATAGAATTCTGACATCAAGAATTCCGTCTATAGTACATTTGAGTGCACCTGTCATTTTCTCAGTCTCTGTGTATGCATGGAGCAAGATATAGGCTCATGGATTTAAGAATGAGAGGATATCATGAGACAGCAATCTCCACCTACGGCCATACTACCTTGACAGCGCCCGATCCCGTCAGATCTCGGAAGCTAAGCAGGGTGAGGCTTGATTAGTACTGGGTTGGGAGACTGCCTGGGAATACCAGGTGCTGTAGGGGTTTTTATTTTTCGCTTCCCTAATGAAAATATACATGGCATTCCTCGCAGCAAATGAAAATGTTTCATTTCTTGCTACTTTTTTCCCGCAGTGGCAAAGAAATCTATCGTTTTTTCCTCTGAAAGTTCAACACAATGCAACCTTCCAAAATAGAATTCTGACATCAAGAATTCCGTCTATAGTACATTTGAGTGCACCTGTCATTTTCTCAGTCTCTGTGTATGCATGGAGCAAGATATAGGCTCATGGATTTAAGAATGAGAGGATATCATGAGACAGCAATCTCCACCTACGGCCATACTACCTTGACAGCGCCCGATCCCGTCAGATCTCGGAAGCTAAGCAGGGTGAGGCTTGATTAGTACTGGGTTGGGAGACTGCCTGGGAATACCAGGTGCTGTAGGGGTTTTTATTTTTCGCTTCCCTAATGAAAATATACATGGCATTCCTCGCAGCAAATGAAAATGTTTCATTTCTTGCTACTTTTTTCCCGCAGTGGCAAAGAAATCTATCGTTTTTTCCTCTGAAAGTTCAACACAATGCAACCTTCCAAAATAGAATTCTGACATCAAGAATTCCGTCTATAGTACATTTGAGTGCACCTGTCATTTTCTCAGTCTCTGTGTATGCATGGAGCAAGATATAGGCTCATGGATTTAAGAATGAGAGGATATCATGAGACAGCAATCTCCACCTACGGCCATACTACCTTGACAGCGCCCGATCCTGTCAGATCTCGGAAGCTAAGCAGGGTGAGGCTTGATTAGTACTGGGTTGGGAGACTGCCTGGGAATACAAGGTGCTGTAGGGGTTTTTATTTTTCGCTTCCCTAATGAAAATATACATGGCATTCCTCGCAGCAAATGAAAATGTTTCATTTCTTGCTACTTTTTTCCCGCAGTGGCAAAGAAATCTATCGTTTTTTCCTCTGAAAGTTCAACACAATGCAACCTTCCAAAATAGAATTCTGACATCAAGAATTCCGTCTATAGTACATTTGAGTGCACCTGTCATTTTCTCAGTCTCTGTGTATGCATGGAGCAAGATATAGGCTCATGGATTTAAGAATGAGAGGATATCATGAGACAGCAATTTCCACCTACGGCCATACTACCTTGACAGCGCCCGATCCCGTCAGATCTCGGAAGCTAAGCAGGGTGAGGCTTGATTAGTACTGGGTTGGGAGACTGCCTGGGAATACCAGGTGCTGTAGGGGTTTTTATTTTTCGCTTCCCTAATGAAAATATACATGGCATTCCTCGCAGCAAATGAAAATGTTTCATTTCTTGCTACTTTTTTCCCGCAGTGGCAAAGAAATCTATCGTTTTTTCCTCTGAAAGTTCAACACAATGCAACCTTCCAAAATAGAATTCTGACATCAAGAATTCCGTCTATAGTACATTTGAGTGCACCTGTCATTTTCTCAGTCTCTGTGTATGCATGGAGCAAGATATAGGCTCATGGATTTAAGAATGAGAGGATATCATGAGACAGCAATCTCCACCTACGGCCATACTACCTTGACAGCGCCCGATCCCGTCAGATCTCGGAAGCTAAGCAGGGTGAGGCTTGATTAGTACTGGGTTGGGAGACTGCCTGGGAATACCAGGTGCTGTAGGGGTTTTTATTTTTCGCTTCCCTAATGAAAATATACATGGCATTCCTCGCAGCAAATGAAAATGTTTCATTTCTTGCTACTTTTTTCCCGCAGTGGCAAAGAAATCTATCGTTTTTTCCTCTGAAAGTTCAACACAATGCAACCTTCCAAAATAGAATTCTGACATCAAGAATTCCGTCTATAGTACATTTGAGTGCACCTGTCATTTTCTCAGTCTCTGTGTATGCATGGAGCAAGATATAGGCTCATGGATTTAAGAATGAGAGGATATCATGAGACAGCAATCTCCACCTACGGCCATACTACCTTGACAGCGCCCGATCCCGTCAGATCTCGGAAGCTAAGCAGGGTGAGGCTTGATTAGTACTGGGTTGGGAGACTGCCTGGGAATACCAGGTGCTGTAGGGGTTTTTATTTTTCGCTTCCCTAATGAAAATATACATGGCATTCCTCGCAGCAAATGAAAATGTTTCATTTCTTGCTACTTTTTTCCCGCAGTGGCAAAGAAATCTATCGTTTTTTCCTCTGAAAGTTCAACACAATGCAACCTTCCAAAATAGAATTCTGACATCAAGAATTCCGTCTATAGTACATTTGAGTGCACCTGTCATTTTCTCAGTCTCTGTGTATGCATGGAGCAAGATATAGGCTCATGGATTTAAGAATGAGAGGATATCATGAGACATCAATCTCCACCTACGGCCATACTACCTTGACAGCGCCCGATCCCGTCAGATCTCGGAAGCTAAGCAGGGTGAGGCTTGATTAGTACTGGGTTGGGAGACTGCCTGGGAATACCAGGTGCTGTAGGGGTTTTTATTTTTCGCTTCCCTAATGAAAATATACATGGCATTCCTCGCAGCAAATGAAAATGTTTCATTTCTTGCTACTTTTTTCCCGCAGTGGCAAAGAAATCTATCGTTTTTTCCTCTGAAAGTTCAACACAATGCAACCTTCCAAAATAGAATTCTGACATCAAGAATTCCGTCTATAGTACATTTGAGTGCACCTGTCATTTTCTCAGTCTCTGTGTATGCATGGAGCAAGATATAGGCTCATGGATTTAAGAATGAGAGGATATCATGAGACAGCAATCTCCACCTACGGCCATACTACCTTGACAGCGCCCGATCCCGTCAGATCTCGGAAGCTAAGCAGGGTGAGGCTTGATTAGTACTGGGTTGGGAGACTGCCTGGGAATACCAGGTGCTGTAGGGGTTTTTATTTTTCGCTTCCCTAATGAAAATATACATGGCATTCCTCGCAGCAAATGAAAATGTTTCATTTCTTGCTACTTTTTTCCCGCAGTGGCAAAGAAATCTATCGTTTTTTCCTCTGAAAGTTCAACACAATGCAACCTTCCAAAATAGAATTCTGACATCAAGAATTCCGTCTATAGTACATTTGAGTGCACCTGTCATTTTCTCAGTCTCTGTGTATGCATGGAGCAAGATATAGGCTCATGGATTTAAGAATGAGAGGATATCATGAGACAGCAATCTCCACCTACGGCCATACTACCTTGACAGCGCCCGATCCCGTCAGATCTCGGAAGCTAAGCAGGGTGAGGCTTGATTAGTACTGGGTTGGGAGACTGCCTGGGAATACCAGGTGCTGTAGGGGTTTTTATTTTTCGCTTCCCTAATGAAAATATACATGGCATTCCTCGCAGCAAATGAAAATGTTTCATTTCTTGCTACTTTTTTCCCGCAGTGGCAAAGAAATCTATCGTTTTTTCCTCTGAAAGTTCAACACAATGCAACCTTCCAAAATAGAATTCTGACATCAAGAATTCCGTCTATAGTACATTTGAGTGCACCTGTCATTTTCTCAGTCTCTGTGTATGCATGGAGCAAGATATAGGCTCATGGATTTAAGAATGAGAGGATATCATGAGACAGCAATCTCCACCTACGGCCATACTACCTTGACAGCGCCCGATCCTGTCAGATCTCGGAAGCTAAGCAGGGTGAGGCTTGATTAGTACTGGGTTGGGAGACTGCCTGGGAATACAAGGTGCTGTAGGGGTTTTTATTTTTCGCTTCCCTAATGAAAATATACATGGCATTCCTCGCAGCAAATGAAAATGTTTCATTTCTTGCTACTTTTTTCCCGCAGTGGCAAAGAAATCTATCGTTTTTTCCTCTGAAAGTTCAACACAATGCAACCTTCCAAAATAGAATTCTGACATCAAGAATTCCGTCTATAGTACATTTGAGTGCACCTGTCATTTTCTCAGTCTCTGTGTATGCATGGAGCAAGATATAGGCTCATGGATTTAAGAATGAGAGGATATCATGAGACAGCAATCTCCACCTACGGCCATACTACCTTGACAGCGCCCGATCCCGTCAGATCTCGGAAGCTAAGCAGGGTGAGGCTTGATTAGTACTGGGTTGGGAGACTGCCTGGGAATACCAGGTGCTGTAGGGGTTTTTATTTTTCGCTTCCCTAATGAAAATATACATGGCATTCCTCGCAGCAAATGAAAATGTTTCATTTCTTGCTACTTTTTTCCCGCAGTGGCAAAGAAATCTATCGTTTTTTCCTCTGAAAGTTCAACACAATGCAACCTTCCAAAATAGAATTCTGACATCAAGAATTCCGTCTATAGTACATTTGAGTGCACCTGTCATTTTCTCAGTCTCTGTGTATGCATGGAGCAAGATATAGGCTCATGGATTTAAGAATGAGAGGATATCATGAGACAGCAATCTCCACCTACGGCCATACTACCTTGACAGCGCCCGATCCCGTCAGATCTCGGAAGCTAAGCAGGGTGAGGCTTGATTAGTACTGGGTTGGGAGACTGCCTGGGAATACCAGGTGCTGTAGGGGTTTTTATTTTTCGCTTCCCTAATGAAAATATACATGGCATTCCTCGCAGCAAATGAAAATGTTTCATTTCTTGCTACTTTTTTCCCGCAGTGGCAAAGAAATCTATCGTTTTTTCCTCTGAAAGTTCAACACAATGCAACCTTCCAAAATAGAATTCTGACATCAAGAATTCCGTCTATAGTACATTTGAGTGCACCTGTCATTTTCTCAGTCTCTGTGTATGCATGGAGCAAGATATAGGCTCATGGATTTAAGAATGAGAGGATATCATGAGACAGCAATCTCCACCTACGGCCATACTACCTTGACAGCGCCCGATCCCGTCAGATCTCGGAAGCTAAGCAGGGTGAGGCTTGATTAGTACTGGGTTGGGAGACTGCCTGGGAATACCAGGTGCTGTAGGGGTTTTTATTTTTCGCTTCCCTAATGAAAATATACATGGCATTCCTCGCAGCAAATGAAAATGTTTCATTTCTTGCTACTTTTTTCCCGCAGTGGCAAAGAAATCTATCGTTTTTTCCTCTGAAAGTTCAACACAATGCAACCTTCCAAAATAGAATTCTGACATCAAGAATTCCGTCTATAGTACATTTGAGTGCACCTGTCATTTTCTCAGTCTCTGTGTATGCATGGAGCAAGATATAGGCTCATGGATTTAAGAATGAGAGGATATCATGAGACATCAATCTCCACCTACGGCCATACTACCTTGACAGCGCCCGATCCCGTCAGATCTCGGAAGCTAAGCAGGGTGAGGCTTGATTAGTACTGGGTTGGGAGACTGCCTGGGAATACCAGGTGCTGTAGGGGTTTTTATTTTTCGCTTCCCTAATGAAAATATACATGGCATTCCTCGCAGCAAATGAAAATGTTTCATTTCTTGCTACTTTTTTCCCGCAGTGGCAAAGAAATCTATCGTTTTTTCCTCTGAAAGTTCAACACAATGCAACCTTCCAAAATAGAATTCTGACATCAAGAATTCCGTCTATAGTACATTTGAGTGCACCTGTCATTTTCTCAGTCTCTGTGTATGCATGGAGCAAGATATAGGCTCATGGATTTAAGAATGAGAGGATATCATGAGACAGCAATCTCCACCTACGGCCATACTACCTTGACAGCGCCCGATCCCGTCAGATCTCGGAAGCTAAGCAGGGTGAGGCTTGATTAGTACTGGGTTGGGAGACTGCCTGGGAATACCAGGTGCTGTAGGGGTTTTTATTTTTCGCTTCCCTAATGAAAATATACATGGCATTCCTCGCAGCAAATGAAAATGTTTCATTTCTTGCTACTTTTTTCCCGCAGTGGCAAAGAAATCTATCGTTTTTTCCTCTGAAAGTTCAACACAATGCAACCTTCCAAAATAGAATTCTGACATCAAGAATTCCGTCTATAGTACATTTGAGTGCACCTGTCATTTTCTCAGTCTCTGTGTATGCATGGAGCAAGATATAGGCTCATGGATTTAAGAATGAGAGGATATCATGAGACAGCAATCTCCACCTACGGCCATACTACCTTGACAGCGCCCGATCCCGTCAGATCTCGGAAGCTAAGCAGGGTGAGGCTTGATTAGTACTGGGTTGGGAGACTGCCTGGGAATACCAGGTGCTGTAGGGGTTTTTATTTTTCGCTTCCCTAATGAAAATATACATGGCATTCCTCGCAGCAAATGAAAATGTTTCATTTCTTGCTACTTTTTTCCCGCAGTGGCAAAGAAATATATCGTTTTTTCCTCTGAAAGTTCAACACAATGCAACCTTCCAAAATAGAATTCTGACATCAAGAATTCCGTCTATAGTACATTTGAGTGCACCTGTCATTTTCTCAGTCTCTGTGTATGCATGGAGCAAGATATAGGCTCATGGATTTAAGAATGAGAGGATATCATGAGACAGCAATCTCCACCTACGGCCATACTACCTTGACAGCGCCCGATCCCGTCAGATCTCGGAAGCTAAGCAGGGTGAGGCTTGATTAGTACTGGGTTGGGAGACTGCCTGGGAATACCAGGTGCTGTAGGGGTTTTTATTTTTCGCTTCCCTAATGAAAATATACATGGCATTCCTCGCAGCAAATGAAAATGTTTCATTTCTTGCTACTTTTTTCCCGCAGTGGCAAAGAAATCTATCGTTTTTTCCTCTGAAAGTTCAACACAATGCAACCTTCCAAAATAGAATTCTGACATCAAGAATTCCGTCTATAGTACATTTGAGTGCACCTGTCATTTTCTCAGTCTCTGTGTATGCATGGAGCAAGATATAGGCTCATGGATTTAAGAATGAGAGGATATCATGAGACAGCAATCTCCACCTACGGCCATACTACCTTGACAGCGCCCGATCCCGTCAGATCTCGGAAGCTAAGCAGGGTGAGGCTTGATTAGTACTGGGTTGGGAGACTGCCTGGGAATACCAGGTGCTGTAGGGGTTTTTATTTTTCGCTTCCCTAATGAAAATATACATGGCATTCCTCGCAGCAAATGAAAATGTTTCATTTCTTGCTACTTTTTTCCCGCAGTGGCAAAGAAATCTATCGTTTTTTCCTCTGAAAGTTCAACACAATGCAACCTTCCAAAATAGAATTCTGACATCAAGAATTCCGTCTATAGTACATTTGAGTGCACCTGTCATTTTCTCAGTCTCTGTGTATGCATGGAGCAAGATATAGGCTCATGGATTTAAGAATGAGAGGATATCATGAGACAGCAATCTCCACCTACGGCCATACTACCTTGACAGCGCCCGATCCCGTCAGATCTCGGAAGCTAAGCAGGGTGAGGCTTGATTAGTACTGGGTTGGGAGACTGCCTGGGAATACCAGGTGCTGTGGGTGTTTTTATTTTTTGCTTCCCTAATGAAAATATACATGGCATTCCTTGCAGCAAATGAAAATGTTTCATTTTTTACTACTTTTTTCCCGCAGTGGCAAAGAAATATATCGTTTTTTCCTCAGAAAGTTCAACACAATGCAACCTTCCAAAATAGAATTCTGACATCAAGAATTCCGTCTATAGTACATTTGAGTGCACCTGTCATTTTCTCAGTCTCTGTGTATGCATGGAGCAAGATATAGGCTCATGGATTTAAGAATGAGAGGATATCATGAGACAGCAATCTCCACCTACGGCCATACTACCTTGACAGCGCCCGATCCCGTCAGATCTCGGAAGCTAAGCAGGGTGAGGCTTGATTAGTACTGGGTTGGGAGACTGCCTGGGAATACCAGGTGCTGTAGGGGTTTTTATTTTTCGCTTCCCTAATGAAAATATACATGGCATTCCTCGCAGCAAATGAAAATGTTTCATTTCTTGCTACTTTTTTCCCGCAGTGGCAAAGAAATCTATCGTTTTTTCCTCTGAAAGTTCAACACAATGCAACCTTCCAAAATAGAATTCTGACATCAAGAATTCCGTCTATAGTACATTTGAGTGCACCTGTCATTTTCTCAGTCTCTGTGTATGCATGGAGCAAGATATAGGCTCATGGATTTAAGAATGAGAGGATATCATGAGACAGCAATCTCCACCTACGGCCATACTACCTTGAAAGCGCCCGATCCCGTCAGATCTCGGAAGCTAAGCAGGGTGAGGCTTAATTAGTACTGGGTTGGGAGACTGCCTGGGAATACCAGGTGCTGTGGGTGCTGTGGGTGTTTTTATTTTTTGCTTCCCTAATGAAAATATACATGGCATTCCTTGCAGCAAATGAAAATGTTTCATTTTTTACTACTTTTTTCCCGCAGTGGCAAAGAAATATATCGTTTTTTCCTCAGAAAGTTCAACACAATGCAACCTTCCAAAATAGAATTCTGACATCAAGAATTCCGTCTATAGTACATTTGAGTGCACCTGTCATTTTCTCAGTCTCTGTGTATGCATGTAGCAAGATATAGGCTCATGGATTTAAGAATGAGAGGATATCATGAGACAGCAATCTCCACCTACGGCCATACTACCTTGAAAGCGCCCGATCCCGTCAGATCTCGGAAGCTAAGCAGGGTGAGGCTTGATTAGTACTGGGTTGGGAGACTGCCTGGGAATACCAGGTGCTGTAGGGGTTTTTATTTTTCGCTTCCCTAATGAAAATATACATGGCATTCCTCGCAGCAAATG
The DNA here is from genome assembly GCF_040206685.1 of Ascaphus truei. Taxonomy (NCBI): domain Eukaryota; kingdom Metazoa; phylum Chordata; class Amphibia; order Anura; family Ascaphidae; genus Ascaphus; species Ascaphus truei. The sequence goes on from NW_027455772.1 coordinate 346,117, forward strand.
AAAATGTTTCATTTCTTGCTACTTTTTTCCCGGAGTGGCAAAGAAATATATTGTTTTTTCCTCTGAAAGTTCAACACAATGCAACCTTCCAAAATAGAATTCTGACATCAAGAATTCCGTCTATAGTATATTTGAGTGCACCTGTCATTTTCTCAGTCTCTGATTTAATTTCTCCATTTAAGGTAATTCTTCAAGAATGTATTTTTTTAACGGTCACAATAATACACTTATGCCTCCCATGTCATTTAGAAATATATCATACAGGCCTCAGAACACTCAGCATGTTATATGGTGAGCTTGTGGCTCACAGAGTTGGGGTGTGCAGTGTTCAAGCTGATACTTGGAAGAGATAGTGAGTTCAAATCCAAACAGGAGGAGGTTGAATATAGGCACCTCTGAAATTTTTTACTACTTTTTTCCCGCAGTGGCAAAGAAATCTATCGTTTTTTCCTCTGAAAGTTCAACACAATGCAACCTTCCAAAATAGAATTCTGACATCAAGAATTCCGTCTATAGTACATTTGAGTGCACCTGTCATTTTCTCAGTCTCTGTGTATGCATGGAGCAAGATATAGGCTCATGGATTTAAGAATGAGAGGATATCATGAGACAGCAATCTCCACCTACGGCCATACTACCTTGACAGCGCCCGATCCCGTCAGATCTCGGAAGCTAAGCAGGGTGAGGCTTGATTAGTACTGGGTTGGGAGACTGCCTGGGAATACCAGGTGCTGTAGGGGTTTTTATTTTTCGCTTCCCTAATGAAAATATACATGGCATTCCTCGCAGCAAATGAAAATGTTTCATTTCTTGCTACTTTTTTCCCGCAGTGGCAAAGAAATCTATCGTTTTTTCCTCTGAAAGTTCAACACAATGCAACCTTCCAAAATAGAATTCTGACATCAAGAATTCCGTCTATAGTACATTTGAGTGCACCTGTCATTTTCTCAGTCTCTGTGTATGCATGGAGCAAGATATAGGCTCATGGATTTAAGAATGAGAGGATATCATGAGACAGCAATCTCCACCTACGGCCATACTACCTTGACAGCGCCCGATCCCGTCAGATCTCGGAAGCTAAGCAGGGTGAGGCTTGATTAGTACTGGGTTGGGAGACTGCCTGGGAATACCAGGTGCTGTAGGGGTTTTTATTTTTCGCTTCCCTAATGAAAATATACATGGCATTCCTCGCAGCAAATGAAAATGTTTCATTTCTTGCTACTTTTTTCCCGCAGTGGCAAAGAAATCTATCGTTTTTTCCTCTGAAAGTTCAACACAATGCAACCTTCCAAAATAGAATTCTGACATCAAGAATTCCGTCTATAGTACATTTGAGTGCACCTGTCATTTTCTCAGTCTCTGTGTATGCATGGAGCAAGATATAGGCTCATGGATTTAAGAATGAGAGGATATCATGAGACAGCAATCTCCACCTACGGCCATACTACCTTGACAGCGCCCGATCCTGTCAGATCTCGGAAGCTAAGCAGGGTGAGGCTTGATTAGTACTGGGTTGGGAGACTGCCTGGGAATACAAGGTGCTGTAGGGGTTTTTATTTTTCGCTTCCCTAATGAAAATATACATGGCATTCCTCGCAGCAAATGAAAATGTTTCATTTCTTGCTACTTTTTTCCCGCAGTGGCAAAGAAATCTATCGTTTTTTCCTCTGAAAGTTCAACACAATGCAACCTTCCAAAATAGAATTCTGACATCAAGAATTCCGTCTATAGTACATTTGAGTGCACCTGTCATTTTCTCAGTCTCTGTGTATGCATGGAGCAAGATATAGGCTCATGGATTTAAGAATGAGAGGATATCATGAGACAGCAATCTCCACCTACGGCCATACTACCTTGACAGCGCCCGATCCCGTCAGATCTCGGAAGCTAAGCAGGGTGAGGCTTGATTAGTACTGGGTTGGGAGACTGCCTGGGAATACCAGGTGCTGTAGGGGTTTTTATTTTTCGCTTCCCTAATGAAAATATACATGGCATTCCTCGCAGCAAATGAAAATGTTTCATTTCTTGCTACTTTTTTCCCGCAGTGGCAAAGAAATCTATCGTTTTTTCCTCTGAAAGTTCAACACAATGCAACCTTCCAAAATAGAATTCTGACATCAAGAATTCCGTCTATAGTACATTTGAGTGCACCTGTCATTTTCTCAGTCTCTGTGTATGCATGGAGCAAGATATAGGCTCATGGATTTAAGAATGAGAGGATATCATGAGACAGCAATCTCCACCTACGGCCATACTACCTTGACAGCGCCCGATCCCGTCAGATCTCGGAAGCTAAGCAGGGTGAGGCTTGATTAGTACTGGGTTGGGAGACTGCCTGGGAATACCAGGTGCTGTAGGGGTTTTTATTTTTCGCTTCCCTAATGAAAATATACATGGCATTCCTCGCAGCAAATGAAAATGTTTCATTTCTTGCTACTTTTTTCCCGCAGTGGCAAAGAAATCTATCGTTTTTTCCTCTGAAAGTTCAACACAATGCAACCTTCCAAAATAGAATTCTGACATCAAGAATTCCGTCTATAGTACATTTGAGTGCACCTGTCATTTTCTCAGTCTCTGTGTATGCATGGAGCAAGATATAGGCTCATGGATTTAAGAATGAGAGGATATCATGAGACAGCAATCTCCACCTACGGCCATACTACCTTGACAGCGCCCGATCCCGTCAGATCTCGGAAGCTAAGCAGGGTGAGGCTTGATTAGTACTGGGTTGGGAGACTGCCTGGGAATACCAGGTGCTGTAGGGGTTTTTATTTTTCGCTTCCCTAATGAAAATATACATGGCATTCCTCGCAGCAAATGAAAATGTTTCATTTCTTGCTACTTTTTTCCCGCAGTGGCAAAGAAATCTATCGTTTTTTCCTCTGAAAGTTCAACACAATGCAACCTTCCAAAATAGAATTCTGACATCAAGAATTCCGTCTATAGTACATTTGAGTGCACCTGTCATTTTCTCAGTCTCTGTGTATGCATGGAGCAAGATATAGGCTCATGGATTTAAGAATGAGAGGATATCATGAGACATCAATCTCCACCTACGGCCATACTACCTTGACAGCGCCCGATCCCGTCAGATCTCGGAAGCTAAGCAGGGTGAGGCTTGATTAGTACTGGGTTGGGAGACTGCCTGGGAATACAAGGTGCTGTAGGGGTTTTTATTTTTCGCTTCCCTAATGAAAATATACATGGCATTCCTCGCAGCAAATGAAAATGTTTCATTTCTTGCTACTTTTTTCCCGCAGTGGCAAAGAAATCTATCGTTTTTTCCTCTGAAAGTTCAACACAATGCAACCTTCCAAAATAGAATTCTGACATCAAGAATTCCGTCTATAGTACATTTGAGTGCACCTGTCATTTTCTCAGTCTCTGTGTATGCATGGAGCAAGATATAGGCTCATGGATTTAAGAATGAGAGGATATCATGAGACAGCAATCTCCACCTACGGCCATACTACCTTGACAGCGCCCGATCCCGTCAGATCTCGGAAGCTAAGCAGGGTGAGGCTTGATTAGTACTGGGTTGGGAGACTGCCTGGGAATACCAGGTGCTGTAGGGGTTTTTATTTTTCGCTTCCCTAATGAAAATATACATGGCATTCCTCGCAGCAAATGAAAATGTTTCATTTCTTGCTACTTTTTTCCCGCAGTGGCAAAGAAATCTATCGTTTTTTCCTCTGAAAGTTCAACACAATGCAACCTTCCAAAATAGAATTCTGACATCAAGAATTCCGTCTATAGTACATTTGAGTGCACCTGTCATTTTCTCAGTCTCTGTGTATGCATGGAGCAAGATATAGGCTCATGGATTTAAGAATGAGAGGATATCATGAGACAGCAATCTCCACCTACGGCCATACTACCTTGACAGCGCCCGATCCCGTCAGATCTCGGAAGCTAAGCAGGGTGAGGCTTGATTAGTACTGGGTTGGGAGACTGCCTGGGAATACCAGGTGCTGTAGGGGTTTTTATTTTTCGCTTCCCTAATGAAAATATACATGGCATTCCTCGCAGCAAATGAAAATGTTTCATTTCTTGCTACTTTTTTCCCGCAGTGGCAAAGAAATCTATCGTTTTTTCCTCTGAAAGTTCAACACAATGCAACCTTCCAAAATAGAATTCTGACATCAAGAATTCCGTCTATAGTACATTTGAGTGCACCTGTCATTTTCTCAGTCTCTGTGTATGCATGGAGCAAGATATAGGCTCATGGATTTAAGAATGAGAGGATATCATGAGACAGCAATCTCCACCTACGGCCATACTACCTTGACAGCGCCCGATCCCGTCAGATCTCGGAAGCTAAGCAGGGTGAGGCTTGATTAGTACTGGGTTGGGAGACTGCCTGGGAATACCAGGTGCTGTAGGGGTTTTTATTTTTCGCTTCCCTAATGAAAATATACATGGCATTCCTCGCAGCAAATGAAAATGTTTCATTTCTTGCTACTTTTTTCCCGCAGTGGCAAAGAAATCTATCGTTTTTTCCTCTGAAAGTTCAACACAATGCAACCTTCCAAAATAGAATTCTGACATCAAGAATTCCGTCTATAGTACATTTGAGTGCACCTGTCATTTTCTCAGTCTCTGTGTATGCATGGAGCAAGATATAGGCTCATGGATTTAAGAATGAGAGGATATCATGAGACATCAATCTCCACCTACGGCCATACTACCTTGACAGCGCCCGATCCCGTCAGATCTCGGAAGCTAAGCAGGGTGAGGCTTGATTAGTACTGGGTTGGGAGACTGCCTGGGAATACCAGGTGCTGTAGGGGTTTTTATTTTTCGCTTCCCTAATGAAAATATACATGGCATTCCTCGCAGCAAATGAAAATGTTTCATTTCTTGCTACTTTTTTCCCGCAGTGGCAAAGAAATCTATCGTTTTTTCCTCTGAAAGTTCAACACAATGCAACCTTCCAAAATAGAATTCTGACATCAAGAATTCCGTCTATAGTACATTTGAGTGCACCTGTCATTTTCTCAGTCTCTGTGTATGCATGGAGCAAGATATAGGCTCATGGATTTAAGAATGAGAGGATATCATGAGACAGCAATCTCCACCTACGGCCATACTACCTTGACAGCGCCCGATCCCGTCAGATCTCGGAAGCTAAGCAGGGTGAGGCTTGATTAGTACTGGGTTGGGAGACTGCCTGGGAATACCAGGTGCTGTAGGGGTTTTTATTTTTCGCTTCCCTAATGAAAATATACATGGCATTCCTCGCAGCAAATGAAAATGTTTCATTTCTTGCTACTTTTTTCCCGCAGTGGCAAAGAAATCTATCGTTTTTTCCTCTGAAAGTTCAACACAATGCAACCTTCCAAAATAGAATTCTGACATCAAGAATTCCGTCTATAGTACATTTGAGTGCACCTGTCATTTTCTCAGTCTCTGTGTATGCATGGAGCAAGATATAGGCTCATGGATTTAAGAATGAGAGGATATCATGAGACAGCAATCTCCACCTACGGCCATACTACCTTGACAGCGCCCGATCCCGTCAGATCTCGGAAGCTAAGCAGGGTGAGGCTTGATTAGTACTGGGTTGGGAGACTGCCTGGGAATACCAGGTGCTGTAGGGGTTTTTATTTTTCGCTTCCCTAATGAAAATATACATGGCATTCCTCGCAGCAAATGAAAATGTTTCATTTCTTGCTACTTTTTTCCCGCAGTGGCAAAGAAATATATCGTTTTTTCCTCTGAAAGTTCAACACAATGCAACCTTCCAAAATAGAATTCTGACATCAAGAATTCCGTCTATAGTACATTTGAGTGCACCTGTCATTTTCTCAGTCTCTGTGTATGCATGGAGCAAGATATAGGCTCATGGATTTAAGAATGAGAGGATATCATGAGACAGCAATCTCCACCTACGGCCATACTACCTTGACAGCGCCCGATCCCGTCAGATCTCGGAAGCTAAGCAGGGTGAGGCTTGATTAGTACTGGGTTGGGAGACTGCCTGGGAATACCAGGTGCTGTAGGGGTTTTTATTTTTCGCTTCCCTAATGAAAATATACATGGCATTCCTCGCAGCAAATGAAAATGTTTCATTTCTTGCTACTTTTTTCCCGCAGTGGCAAAGAAATCTATCGTTTTTTCCTCTGAAAGTTCAACACAATGCAACCTTCCAAAATAGAATTCTGACATCAAGAATTCCGTCTATAGTACATTTGAGTGCACCTGTCATTTTCTCAGTCTCTGTGTATGCATGGAGCAAGATATAGGCTCATGGATTTAAGAATGAGAGGATATCATGAGACAGCAATCTCCACCTACGGCCATACTACCTTGACAGCGCCCGATCCCGTCAGATCTCGGAAGCTAAGCAGGGTGAGGCTTGATTAGTACTGGGTTGGGAGACTGCCTGGGAATACCAGGTGCTGTAGGGGTTTTTATTTTTCGCTTCCCTAATGAAAATATACATGGCATTCCTCGCAGCAAATGAAAATGTTTCATTTCTTGCTACTTTTTTCCCGCAGTGGCAAAGAAATCTATCGTTTTTTCCTCTGAAAGTTCAACACAATGCAACCTTCCAAAATAGAATTCTGACATCAAGAATTCCGTCTATAGTACATTTGAGTGCACCTGTCATTTTCTCAGTCTCTGTGTATGCATGGAGCAAGATATAGGCTCATGGATTTAAGAATGAGAGGATATCATGAGACAGCAATCTCCACCTACGGCCATACTACCTTGACAGCGCCCGATCCCGTCAGATCTCGGAAGCTAAGCAGGGTGAGGCTTGATTAGTACTGGGTTGGGAGACTGCCTGGGAATACCAGGTGCTGTGGGTGTTTTTATTTTTTGCTTCCCTAATGAAAATATACATGGCATTCCTTGCAGCAAATGAAAATGTTTCATTTTTTACTACTTTTTTCCCGCAGTGGCAAAGAAATATATCGTTTTTTCCTCAGAAAGTTCAACACAATGCAACCTTCCAAAATAGAATTCTGACATCAAGAATTCCGTCTATAGTACATTTGAGTGCACCTGTCATTTTCTCAGTCTCTGTGTATGCATGGAGCAAGATATAGGCTCATGGATTTAAGAATGAGAGGATATCATGAGACAGCAATCTCCACCTACGGCCATACTACCTTGACAGCGCCCGATCCCGTCAGATCTCGGAAGCTAAGCAGGGTGAGGCTTGATTAGTACTGGGTTGGGAGACTGCCTGGGAATACCAGGTGCTGTAGGGGTTTTTATTTTTCGCTTCCCTAATGAAAATATACATGGCATTCCTCGCAGCAAATGAAAATGTTTCATTTCTTGCTACTTTTTTCCCGCAGTGGCAAAGAAATCTATCGTTTTTTCCTCTGAAAGTTCAACACAATGCAACCTTCCAAAATAGAATTCTGACATCAAGAATTCCGTCTATAGTACATTTGAGTGCACCTGTCATTTTCTCAGTCTCTGTGTATGCATGGAGCAAGATATAGGCTCATGGATTTAAGAATGAGAGGATATCATGAGACAGCAATCTCCACCTACGGCCATACTACCTTGAAAGCGCCCGATCCCGTCAGATCTCGGAAGCTAAGCAGGGTGAGGCTTAATTAGTACTGGGTTGGGAGACTGCCTGGGAATACCAGGTGCTGTGGGTGCTGTGGGTGTTTTTATTTTTTGCTTCCCTAATGAAAATATACATGGCATTCCTTGCAGCAAATGAAAATGTTTCATTTTTTACTACTTTTTTCCCGCAGTGGCAAAGAAATATATCGTTTTTTCCTCAGAAAGTTCAACACAATGCAACCTTCCAAAATAGAATTCTGACATCAAGAATTCCGTCTATAGTACATTTGAGTGCACCTGTCATTTTCTCAGTCTCTGTGTATGCATGTAGCAAGATATAGGCTCATGGATTTAAGAATGAGAGGATATCATGAGACAGCAATCTCCACCTACGGCCATACTACCTTGAAAGCGCCCGATCCCGTCAGATCTCGGAAGCTAAGCAGGGTGAGGCTTGATTAGTACTGGGTTGGGAGACTGCCTGGGAATACCAGGTGCTGTAGGGGTTTTTATTTTTCGCTTCCCTAATGAAAATATACATGGCATTCCTTGCAGCAAATGAAAATGTTTCATTTTTTACTACTTTTTTCCCGCAGTGGCAAAGAAATATATCGTTTTTTCCTCAGAAAGTTCAACACAATGCAACCTTCCAAAATAGAATTCTGACATCAAGAATTCCGTCTATAGTACATTTGAGTGCACCTGTCATTTTCTCAGTCTCTGTGTATGCATGGAGCAAGATATAGGCTCATGGATTTAAGAATGAGAGGATATCATGAGACAGCAATCTCCACCTACGGCCATACTACCTTGACAGCGCCCGATCCCGTCAGATCTCGGAAGCTAAGCAGGGTGAGGCTTGATTAGTACTGGGTTGGGAGACTGCCTGGGAATACCAGGTGCTGTAGGGGTTTTTATTTTTCGCTTCCCTAATGAAAATATACATGGCATTCCTCGCAGCAAATGAAAATGTTTCATTTCTTGCTACTTTTTTCCCGCAGTGGCAAAGAAATCTATCGTTTTTTCCTCTGAAAGTTCAACACAATGCAACCTTCCAAAATAGAATTCTGACATCAAGAATTCCGTCTATAGTACATTTGAGTGCACCTGTCATTTTCTCAGTCTCTGTGTATGCATGGAGCAAGATATAGGCTCATGGATTTAAGAATGAGAGGATATCATGAGACAGCAATCTCCACCTACGGCCATACTACCTTGACAGCGCCCGATCCCGTCAGATCTCGGAAGCTAAGCAGGGTGAGGCTTGATTAGTACTGGGTTGGGAGACTGCCTGGGAATACCAGGTGCTGTAGGGGTTTTTATTTTTCGCTTCCCTAATGAAAATATACATGGCATTCCTCGCAGCAAATGAAAATGTTTCATTTCTTGCTACTTTTTTCCCGCAGTGGCAAAGAAATATATCGTTTTTTCCTCTGAAAGTTCAACACAATGCAACCTTCCAAAATAGAATTCTGACATCAAGAATTCCGTCTATAGTACATTTGAGTGCACCTGTCATTTTCTCAGTCTCTGTGTATGCATGGAGCAAGATATAGGCTCATGGATTTAAGAATGAGAGGATATCATGAGACAGCAATCTCCACCTACGGCCATACTACCTTGACAGCGCCCGATCCCGTCAGATCTCGGAAGCTAAGCAGGGTGAGGCTTGATTAGTACTGGGTTGGGAGACTGCCTGGGAATACCAGGTGCTGTAGGGGTTTTTATTTTTCGCTTCCCTAATGAAAATATACATGGCATTCCTCGCAGCAAATGAAAATGTTTCATTTCTTGCTACTTTTTTCCCGCAGTGGCAAAGAAATCTATCGTTTTTTCCTCTGAAAGTTCAACACAATGCAACCTTCCAAAATAGAATTCTGACATCAAGAATTCCGTCTATAGTACATTTGAGTGCACCTGTCATTTTCTCAGTCTCTGTGTATGCATGGAGCAAGATATAGGCTCATGGATTTAAGAATGAGAGGATATCATGAGACAGCAATCTCCACCTACGGCCATACTACCTTGACAGCGCCCGATCCCGTCAGATCTCGGAAGCTAAGCAGGGTGAGGCTTGATTAGTACTGGGTTGGGAGACTGCCTGGGAATACCAGGTGCTGTAGGGGTTTTTATTTTTCGCTTCCCTAATGAAAATATACATGGCATTCCTCGCAGCAAATGAAAATGTTTCATTTCTTGCTACTTTTTTCCCGCAGTGGCAAAGAAATCTATCGTTTTTTCCTCTGAAAGTTCAACACAATGCAACCTTCCAAAATAGAATTCTGACATCAAGAATTCCGTCTATAGTACATTTGAGTGCACCTGTCATTTTCTCAGTCTCTGTGTATGCATGGAGCAAGATATAGGCTCATGGATTTAAGAATGAGAGGATATCATGAGACAGCAATCTCCACCTACGGCCATACTACCTTGACAGCGCCCGATCCCGTCAGATCTCGGAAGCTAAGCAGGGTGAGGCTTGATTAGTACTGGGTTGGGAGACTGCCTGGGAATACCAGGTGCTGTGGGTGTTTTTATTTTTTGCTTCCCTAATGAAAATATACATGGCATTCCTTGCAGCAAATGAAAATGTTTCATTTTTTACTACTTTTTTCCCGCAGTGGCAAAGAAATATATCGTTTTTTCCTCAGAAAGTTCAACACAATGCAACCTTCCAAAATAGAATTCTGACATCAAGAATTCCGTCTATAGTACATTTGAGTGCACCTGTCATTTTCTCAGTCTCTGTGTATGCATGGAGCAAGATATAGGCTCATGGATTTAAGAATGAGAGGATATCATGAGACAGCAATCTCCACCTACGGCCATACTACCTTGACAGCGCCCGATCCCGTCAGATCTCGGAAGCTAAGCAGGGTGAGGCTTGATTAGTACTGGGTTGGGAGACTGCCTGGGAATACCAGGTGCTGTAGGGGTTTTTATTTTTCGCTTCCCTAATGAAAATATACATGGCATTCCTCGCAGCAAATGAAAATGTTTCATTTCTTGCTACTTTTTTCCCGCAGTGGCAAAGAAATCTATCGTTTTTTCCTCTGAAAGTTCAACACAATGCAACCTTCCAAAATAGAATTCTGACATCAAGAATTCCGTCTATAGTACATTTGAGTGCACCTGTCATTTTCTCAGTCTCTGTGTATGCATGGAGCAAGATATAGGCTCATGGATTTAAGAATGAGAGGATATCATGAGACAGCAATCTCCACCTACGGCCATACTACCTTGAAAGCGCCCGATCCCGTCAGATCTCGGAAGCTAAGCAGGGTGAGGCTTAATTAGTACTGGGTTGGGAGACTGCCTGGGAATACCAGGTGCTGTGGGTGCTGTGGGTGTTTTTATTTTTTGCTTCCCTAATGAAAATATACATGGCATTCCTTGCAGCAAATGAAAATGTTTCATTTTTTACTACTTTTTTCCCGCAGTGGCAAAGAAATATATCGTTTTTTCCTCAGAAAGTTCAACACAATGCAACCTTCCAAAATAGAATTCTGACATCAAGAATTCCGTCTATAGTACATTTGAGTGCACCTGTCATTTTCTCAGTCTCTGTGTATGCATGTAGCAAGATATAGGCTCATGGATTTAAGAATGAGAGGATATCATGAGACAGCAATCTCCACCTACGGCCATACTACCTTGAAAGCGCCCGATCCCGTCAGATCTCGGAAGCTAAGCAGGGTGAGGCTTGATTAGTACTGGGTTGGGAGACTGCCTGGGAATACCAGGTGCTGTAGGGGTTTTTATTTTTCGCTTCCCTAATGAAAATATACATGGCATTCCTTGCAGCAAATGAAAATGTTTCATTTTTTACTACTTTTTTCCCGCAGTGGCAAAGAAATATATCGTTTTTTCCTCAGAAAGTTCAACACAATGCAACCTTCCAAAATAGAATTCTGACATCAAGAATTCCGTCTATAGTACATTTGAGTGCACCTGTCATTTTCTCAGTCTCTGTGTATGCATGGAGCAAGATATAGGCTCATGGATTTAAGAATGAGAGGATATCATGAGACAGCAATCTCCACCTACGGCCATACTACCTTGACAGCGCCCGATCCCGTCAGATCTCGGAAGCTAAGCAGGGTGAGGCTTGATTAGTACTGGGTTGGGAGACTGCCTGGGAATACCAGGTGCTGTAGGGGTTTTTATTTTTCGCTTCCCTAATGAAAATATACATGGCATTCCTCGCAGCAAATGAAAATGTTTCATTTCTTGCTACTTTTTTCCCGCAGTGGCAAAGAAATCTATCGTTTTTTCCTCTGAAAGTTCAACACAATGCAACCTTCCAAAATAGAATTCTGACATCAAGAATTCCGTCTATAGTACATTTGAGTGCACCTGTCATTTTCTCAGTCTCTGTGTATGCATGGAGCAAGATATAGGCTCATGGATTTAAGAATGAGAGGATATCATGAGACAGCAATCTCCACCTACGGCCATACTACCTTGAAAGCGCCCGATCCCGTCAGATCTCGGAAGCTAAGCAGGGTGAGGCTTAATTAGTACTGGGTTGGGAGACTGCCTGGGAATACCAGGTGCTGTGGGTGCTGTGGGTGTTTTTATTTTTTGCTTCCCTAATGAAAATATACATGGCATTCCTTGCAGCAAATGAAAATGTTTCATTTTTTACTACTTTTTTCCCGCAGTGGCAAAGAAATATATCGTTTTTTCCTCAGAAAGTTCAACACAATGCAACCTTCCAAAATAGAATTCTGACATCAAGAATTCCGTCTATAGTACATTTGAGTGCACCTGTCATTTTCTCAGTCTCTGTGTATGCATGTAGCAAGATATAGGCTCATGGATTTAAGAATGAGAGGATATCATGAGACAGCAATCTCCACCTACGGCCATACTACCTTGAAAGCGCCCGATCCCGTCAGATCTCGGAAGCTAAGCAGGGTGAGGCTTGATTAGTACTGGGTTGGGAGACTGCCTGGGAATACCAGGTGCTGTAGGGGTTTTTATTTTTCGCTTCCCTAATGAAAATATACATGGCATTCCTCGCAGCAAATGAAAATGTTTCATTTCTTGCTACTTTTTTCCCGGAGTGGCAAAGAAATATATTGTTTTTTCCTCTGAAAGTTCAACACAATGCAACCTTCCAAAATAGAATTCTGACATCAAGAATTCCGTCTATAGTATATTTGAGTGCACCTGTCATTTTCTCAGTCTCTGATTTAATTTCTCCATTTAAGGTAATTCTTCAAGAATGTATTTTTTTAACGGTCACAATAATACACTTATGCCTCCCATGTCATTTAGAAATATATCATACAGGCCTCAGAACACTCAGCATGTTATATGGTGAGCTTGTGGCTCACAGAGTTGGGGTGTGCAGTGTTCAAGCTGATACTTGGAAGAGATAGTGAGTTCAAATCCAAACAGGAGGAGGTTGAATATAGGCACCTCTGAAATTTTTTACTACTTTTTTCCCGCAGTGGCAAAGAAATCTATCGTTTTTTCCTCTGAAAGTTCAACACAATGCAACCTTCCAAAATAGAATTCTGACATCAAGAATTCCGTCTATAGTACATTTGAGTGCACCTGTCATTTTCTCAGTCTCTGTGTATGCATGGAGCAAGATATAGGCTCATGGATTTAAGAATGAGAGGATATCATGAGACAGCAATCTCCACCTACGGCCATACTACCTTGACAGCGCCCGATCCCGTCAGATCTCGGAAGCTAAGCAGGGTGAGGCTTGATTAGTACTGGGTTGGGAGACTGCCTGGGAATACCAGGTGCTGTAGGGGTTTTTATTTTTCGCTTCCCTAATGAAAATATACATGGCATTCCTCGCAGCAAATGAAAATGTTTCATTTCTTGCTACTTTTTTCCCGCAGTGGCAAAGAAATATATCGTTTTTTCCTCTGAAAGTTCAACACAATGCAACCTTCCAAAATAGAATTCTGACATCAAGAATTCCGTCTATAGTACATTTGAGTGCACCTGTCATTTTCTCAGTCTCTGTGTATGCATGGAGCAAGATATAGGCTCATGGATTTAAGAATGAGAGGATATCATGAGACAGCAATCTCCACCTACGGCCATACTACCTTGACAGCGCCCGATCCCGTCAGATCTCGGAAGCTAAGCAGGGTGAGGCTTGATTAGTACTGGGTTGGGAGACTGCCTGGGAATACCAGGTGCTGTAGGGGTTTTTATTTTTCGCTTCCCTAATGAAAATATACATGGCATTCCTCGCAGCAAATGAAAATGTTTCATTTCTTGCTACTTTTTTCCCGCAGTGGCAAAGAAATCTATCGTTTTTTCCTCTGAAAGTTCAACACAATGCAACCTTCCAAAATAGAATTCTGACATCAAGAATTCCGTCTATAGTACATTTGAGTGCACCTGTCATTTTCTCAGTCTCTGTGTATGCATGGAGCAAGATATAGGCTCATGGATTTAAGAATGAGAGGATATCATGAGACAGCAATCTCCACCTACGGCCATACTACCTTGACAGCGCCCGATCCTGTCAGATCTCGGAAGCTAAGCAGGGTGAGGCTTGATTAGTACTGGGTTGGGAGACTGCCTGGGAATACAAGGTGCTGTAGGGGTTTTTATTTTTCGCTTCCCTAATGAAAATATACATGGCATTCCTCGCAGCAAATGAAAATGTTTCATTTCTTGCTACTTTTTTCCCGCAGTGGCAAAGAAATCTATCGTTTTTTCCTCTGAAAGTTCAACACAATGCAACCTTCCAAAATAGAATTCTGACATCAAGAATTCCGTCTATAGTACATTTGAGTGCACCTGTCATTTTCTCAGTCTCTGTGTATGCATGGAGCAAGATATAGGCTCATGGATTTAAGAATGAGAGGATATCATGAGACAGCAATCTCCACCTACGGCCATACTACCTTGACAGCGCCCGATCCCGTCAGATCTCGGAAGCTAAGCAGGGTGAGGCTTGATTAGTACTGGGTTGGGAGACTGCCTGGGAATACCAGGTGCTGTAGGGGTTTTTATTTTTCGCTTCCCTAATGAAAATATACATGGCATTCCTCGCAGCAAATGAAAATGTTTCATTTCTTGCTACTTTTTTCCCGCAGTGGCAAAGAAATCTATCGTTTTTTCCTCTGAAAGTTCAACACAATGCAACCTTCCAAAATAGAATTCTGACATCAAGAATTCCGTCTATAGTACATTTGAGTGCACCTGTCATTTTCTCAGTCTCTGTGTATGCATGGAGCAAGATATAGGCTCATGGATTTAAGAATGAGAGGATATCATGAGACAGCAATCTCCACCTACGGCCATACTACCTTGACAGCGCCCGATCCCGTCAGATCTCGGAAGCTAAGCAGGGTGAGGCTTGATTAGTACTGGGTTGGGAGACTGCCTGGGAATACCAGGTGCTGTAGGGGTTTTTATTTTTCGCTTCCCTAATGAAAATATACATGGCATTCCTCGCAGCAAATGAAAATGTTTCATTTCTTGCTACTTTTTTCCCGCAGTGGCAAAGAAATCTATCGTTTTTTCCTCTGAAAGTTCAACACAATGCAACCTTCCAAAATAGAATTCTGACATCAAGAATTCCGTCTATAGTACATTTGAGTGCACCTGTCATTTTCTCAGTCTCTGTGTATGCATGGAGCAAGATATAGGCTCATGGATTTAAGAATGAGAGGATATCATGAGACAGCAATCTCCACCTACGGCCATACTACCTTGACAGCGCCCGATCCCGTCAGATCTCGGAAGCTAAGCAGGGTGAGGCTTGATTAGTACTGGGTTGGGAGACTGCCTGGGAATACCAGGTGCTGTAGGGGTTTTTATTTTTCGCTTCCCTAATGAAAATATACATGGCATTCCTCGCAGCAAATGAAAATGTTTCATTTCTTGCTACTTTTTTCCCGCAGTGGCAAAGAAATCTATCGTTTTTTCCTCTGAAAGTTCAACACAATGCAACCTTCCAAAATAGAATTCTGACATCAAGAATTCCGTCTATAGTACATTTGAGTGCACCTGTCATTTTCTCAGTCTCTGTGTATGCATGGAGCAAGATATAGGCTCATGGATTTAAGAATGAGAGGATATCATGAGACAGCAATCTCCACCTACGGCCATACTACCTTGACAGCGCCCGATCCCGTCAGATCTCGGAAGCTAAGCAGGGTGAGGCTTGATTAGTACTGGGTTGGGAGACTGCCTGGGAATACCAGGTGCTGTAGGGGTTTTTATTTTTCGCTTCCCTAATGAAAATATACATGGCATTCCTCGCAGCAAATGAAAATGTTTCATTTCTTGCTACTTTTTTCCCGCAGTGGCAAAGAAATCTATCGTTTTTTCCTCTGAAAGTTCAACACAATGCAACCTTCCAAAATAGAATTCTGACATCAAGAATTCCGTCTATAGTACATTTGAGTGCACCTGTCATTTTCTCAGTCTCTGTGTATGCATGGAGCAAGATATAGGCTCATGGATTTAAGAATGAGAGGATATCATGAGACAGCAATCTCCACCTACGGCCATACTACCTTGACAGCGCCCGATCCCGTCAGATCTCGGAAGCTAAGCAGGGTGAGGCTTGATTAGTACTGGGTTGGGAGACTGCCTGGGAATACCAGGTGCTGTAGGGGTTTTTATTTTTCGCTTCCCTAATGAAAATATACATGGCATTCCTCGCAGCAAATGAAAATGTTTCATTTCTTGCTACTTTTTTCCCGCAGTGGCAAAGAAATATATCGTTTTTTCCTCTGAAAGTTCAACACAATGCAACCTTCCAAAATAGAATTCTGACATCAAGAATTCCGTCTATAGTACATTTGAGTGCACCTGTCATTTTCTCAGTCTCTGTGTATGCATGGAGCAAGATATAGGCTCATGGATTTAAGAATGAGAGGATATCATGAGACAGCAATCTCCACCTACGGCCATACTACCTTGACAGCGCCCGATCCCGTCAGATCTCGGAAGCTAAGCAGGGTGAGGCTTGATTAGTACTGGGTTGGGAGACTGCCTGGGAATACCAGGTGCTGTAGGGGTTTTTATTTTTCGCTTCCCTAATGAAAATATACATGGCATTCCTCGCAGCAAATGAAAATGTTTCATTTCTTGCTACTTTTTTCCCGCAGTGGCAAAGAAATCTATCGTTTTTTCCTCTGAAAGTTCAACACAATGCAACCTTCCAAAATAGAATTCTGACATCAAGAATTCCGTCTATAGTACATTTGAGTGCACCTGTCATTTTCTCAGTCTCTGTGTATGCATGGAGCAAGATATAGGCTCATGGATTTAAGAATGAGAGGATATCATGAGACAGCAATCTCCACCTACGGCCATACTACCTTGACAGCGCCCGATCCTGTCAGATCTCGGAAGCTAAGCAGGGTGAGGCTTGATTAGTACTGGGTTGGGAGACTGCCTGGGAATACAAGGTGCTGTAGGGGTTTTTATTTTTCGCTTCCCTAATGAAAATATACATGGCATTCCTCGCAGCAAATGAAAATGTTTCATTTCTTGCTACTTTTTTCCCGCAGTGGCAAAGAAATCTATCGTTTTTTCCTCTGAAAGTTCAACACAATGCAACCTTCCAAAATAGAATTCTGACATCAAGAATTCCGTCTATAGTACATTTGAGTGCACCTGTCATTTTCTCAGTCTCTGTGTATGCATGGAGCAAGATATAGGCTCATGGATTTAAGAATGAGAGGATATCATGAGACAGCAATCTCCACCTACGGCCATACTACCTTGACAGCGCCCGATCCCGTCAGATCTCGGAAGCTAAGCAGGGTGAGGCTTGATTAGTACTGGGTTGGGAGACTGCCTGGGAATACCAGGTGCTGTAGGGGTTTTTATTTTTCGCTTCCCTAATGAAAATATACATGGCATTCCTCGCAGCAAATGAAAATGTTTCATTTCTTGCTACTTTTTTCCCGCAGTGGCAAAGAAATCTATCGTTTTTTCCTCTGAAAGTTCAACACAATGCAACCTTCCAAAATAGAATTCTGACATCAAGAATTCCGTCTATAGTACATTTGAGTGCACCTGTCATTTTCTCAGTCTCTGTGTATGCATGGAGCAAGATATAGGCTCATGGATTTAAGAATGAGAGGATATCATGAGACAGCAATCTCCACCTACGGCCATACTACCTTGACAGCGCCCGATCCCGTCAGATCTCGGAAGCTAAGCAGGGTGAGGCTTGATTAGTACTGGGTTGGGAGACTGCCTGGGAATACCAGGTGCTGTAGGGGTTTTTATTTTTCGCTTCCCTAATGAAAATATACATGGCATTCCTCGCAGCAAATGAAAATGTTTCATTTCTTGCTACTTTTTTCCCGCAGTGGCAAAGAAATCTATCGTTTTTTCCTCTGAAAGTTCAACACAATGCAACCTTCCAAAATAGAATTCTGACATCAAGAATTCCGTCTATAGTACATTTGAGTGCACCTGTCATTTTCTCAGTCTCTGTGTATGCATGGAGCAAGATATAGGCTCATGGATTTAAGAATGAGAGGATATCATGAGACAGCAATCTCCACCTACGGCCATACTACCTTGACAGCGCCCGATCCCGTCAGATCTCGGAAGCTAAGCAGGGTGAGGCTTGATTAGTACTGGGTTGGGAGACTGCCTGGGAATACCAGGTGCTGTAGGGGTTTTTATTTTTCGCTTCCCTAATGAAAATATACATGGCATTCCTCGCAGCAAATGAAAATGTTTCATTTCTTGCTACTTTTTTCCCGCAGTGGCAAAGAAATCTATCGTTTTTTCCTCTGAAAGTTCAACACAATGCAACCTTCCAAAATAGAATTCTGACATCAAGAATTCCGTCTATAGTACATTTGAGTGCACCTGTCATTTTCTCAGTCTCTGTGTATGCATGGAGCAAGATATAGGCTCATGGATTTAAGAATGAGAGGATATCATGAGACAGCAATCTCCACCTACGGCCATACTACCTTGACAGCGCCCGATCCCGTCAGATCTCGGAAGCTAAGCAGGGTGAGGCTTGATTAGTACTGGGTTGGGAGACTGCCTGGGAATACCAGGTGCTGTAGGGGTTTTTATTTTTCGCTTCCCTAATGAAAATATACATGGCATTCCTCGCAGCAAATGAAAATGTTTCATTTCTTGCTACTTTTTTCCCGCAGTGGCAAAGAAATCTATCGTTTTTTCCTCTGAAAGTTCAACACAATGCAACCTTCCAAAATAGAATTCTGACATCAAGAATTCCGTCTATAGTACATTTGAGTGCACCTGTCATTTTCTCAGTCTCTGTGTATGCATGGAGCAAGATATAGGCTCATGGATTTAAGAATGAGAGGATATCATGAGACAGCAATCTCCACCTACGGCCATACTACCTTGACAGCGCCCGATCCCGTCAGATCTCGGAAGCTAAGCAGGGTGAGGCTTGATTAGTACTGGGTTGGGAGACTGCCTGGGAATACCAGGTGCTGTAGGGGTTTTTATTTTTCGCTTCCCTAATGAAAATATACATGGCATTCCTCGCAGCAAATGAAAATGTTTCATTTCTTGCTACTTTTTTCCCGCAGTGGCAAAGAAATCTATCGTTTTTTCCTCTGAAAGTTCAACACAATGCAACCTTCCAAAATAGAATTCTGACATCAAGAATTCCGTCTATAGTACATTTGAGTGCACCTGTCATTTTCTCAGTCTCTGTGTATGCATGGAGCAAGATATAGGCTCATGGATTTAAGAATGAGAGGATATCATGAGACAGCAATCTCCACCTACGGCCATACTACCTTGACAGCGCCCGATCCCGTCAGATCTCGGAAGCTAAGCAGGGTGAGGCTTGATTAGTACTGGGTTGGGAGACTGCCTGGGAATACCAGGTGCTGTGGGTGTTTTTATTTTTTGCTTCCCTAATGAAAATATACATGGCATTCCTTGCAGCAAATGAAAATGTTTCATTTTTTACTACTTTTTTCCCGCAGTGGCAAAGAAATCTATCGTTTTTTCCTCTGAAAGTTCAACACAATGCAACCTTCCAAAATAGAATTCTGACATCAAGAATTCCGTCTATAGTACATTTGAGTGCACCTGTCATTTTCTCAGTCTCTGTGTATGCATGGAGCAAGATATAGGCTCATGGATTTAAGAATGAGAGGATATCATGAGACAGCAATCTCCACCTACGGCCATACTACCTTGACAGCGCCCGATCCCGTCAGATCTCGGAAGCTAAGCAGGGTGAGGCTTGATTAGTACTGGGTTGGGAGACTGCCTGGGAATACCAGGTGCTGTAGGGGTTTTTATTTTTCGCTTCCCTAATGAAAATATACATGGCATTCCTCGCAGCAAATGAAAATGTTTCATTTCTTGCTACTTTTTTCCCGCAGTGGCAAAGAAATCTATCGTTTTTTCCTCTGAAAGTTCAACACAATGCAACCTTCCAAAATAGAATTCTGACATCAAGAATTCCGTCTATAGTACATTTGAGTGCACCTGTCATTTTCTCAGTCTCTGTGTATGCATGGAGCAAGATATAGGCTCATGGATTTAAGAATGAGAGGATATCATGAGACAGCAATCTCCACCTACGGCTATACTACCTTGAAAGCGCCCGATCCCGTCAGATCTCGGAAGCTAAGCAGGGTGAGGCTTGATTAGTACTGGGTTGGGAGACTGCCTGGGAATACCAGGTGCTGTGGGTGCTGTGGGTGTTTTTATTTTTTGCTTCCCTAATGAAAATATACATGGCATTCCTTGCAGCAAATGAAAATGTTTCATTTTTTACTACTTTTTTCCCGCAGTGGCAAAGAAATATATCGTTTTTTCCTCAGAAAGTTCAACACAATGCAACCTTCCAAAATAGAATTCTGACATCAAGAATTCCGTCTATAGTACATTTGAGTGCACCTGTCATTTTCTCAGTCTCTGTGTATGCATGTAGCAAGATATAGGCTCATGGATTTAAGAATGAGAGGATATCATGAGACAGCAATCTCCACCTACGGCCATACTACCTTGAAAGCGCCCGATCCCGTCAGATCTCGGAAGCTAAGCAGGGTGAGGCTTGATTAGTACTGGGTTGGGAGACTGCCTGGGAATACCAGGTGCTGTAGGGGTTTTTATTTTTCGCTTCCCTAATGAAAATATACATGGCATTCCTCGCAGCAAATGAAAATGTTTCATTTCTTGCTACTTTTTTCCCGGAGTGGCAAAGAAATATATTGTTTTTTCCTCTGAAAGTTCAACACAATGCAACCTTCCAAAATAGAATTCTGACATCAAGAATTCCGTCTATAGTATATTTGAGTGCACCTGTCATTTTCTCAGTCTCTGATTTAATTTCTCCATTTAAGGTAATTCTTCAAGAATGTATTTTTTTAACGGTCACAATAATACACTTATGCCTCCCATGTCATTTAGAAATATATCATACAGGCCTCAGAACACTCAGCATGTTATATGGTGAGCTTGTGGCTCACAGAGTTGGGGTGTGCAGTGTTCAAGCTGATACTTGGAAGAGATAGTGAGTTCAAATCCAAACAGGAGGAGGTTGAATATAGGCACCTCTGAAATTTTTTACTACTTTTTTCCCGCAGTGGCAAAGAAATCTATCGTTTTTTCCTCTGAAAGTTCAACACAATGCAACCTTCCAAAATAGAATTCTGACATCAAGAATTCCGTCTATAGTACATTTGAGTGCACCTGTCATTTTCTCAGTCTCTGTGTATGCATGGAGCAAGATATAGGCTCATGGATTTAAGAATGAGAGGATATCATGAGACAGCAATCTCCACCTACGGCCATACTACCTTGACAGCGCCCGATCCCGTCAGATCTCGGAAGCTAAGCAGGGTGAGGCTTGATTAGTACTGGGTTGGGAGACTGCCTGGGAATACCAGGTGCTGTAGGGGTTTTTATTTTTCGCTTCCCTAATGAAAATATACATGGCATTCCTCGCAGCAAATGAAAATGTTTCATTTCTTGCTACTTTTTTCCCGCAGTGGCAAAGAAATATATCGTTTTTTCCTCTGAAAGTTCAACACAATGCAACCTTCCAAAATAGAATTCTGACATCAAGAATTCCGTCTATAGTACATTTGAGTGCACCTGTCATTTTCTCAGTCTCTGTGTATGCATGGAGCAAGATATAGGCTCATGGATTTAAGAATGAGAGGATATCATGAGACAGCAATCTCCACCTACGGCCATACTACCTTGACAGCGCCCGATCCCGTCAGATCTCGGAAGCTAAGCAGGGTGAGGCTTGATTAGTACTGGGTTGGGAGACTGCCTGGGAATACCAGGTGCTGTAGGGGTTTTTATTTTTCGCTTCCCTAATGAAAATATACATGGCATTCCTCGCAGCAAATGAAAATGTTTCATTTCTTGCTACTTTTTTCCCGCAGTGGCAAAGAAATCTATCGTTTTTTCCTCTGAAAGTTCAACACAATGCAACCTTCCAAAATAGAATTCTGACATCAAGAATTCCGTCTATAGTACATTTGAGTGCACCTGTCATTTTCTCAGTCTCTGTGTATGCATGGAGCAAGATATAGGCTCATGGATTTAAGAATGAGAGGATATCATGAGACAGCAATCTCCACCTACGGCCATACTACCTTGACAGCGCCCGATCCCGTCAGATCTCGGAAGCTAAGCAGGGTGAGGCTTGATTAGTACTGGGTTGGGAGACTGCCTGGGAATACCAGGTGCTGTAGGGGTTTTTATTTTTCGCTTCCCTAATGAAAATATACATGGCATTCCTCGCAGCAAATGAAAATGTTTCATTTCTTGCTACTTTTTTCCCGCAGTGGCAAAGAAATCTATCGTTTTTTCCTCTGAAAGTTCAACACAATGCAACCTTCCAAAATAGAATTCTGACATCAAGAATTCCGTCTATAGTACATTTGAGTGCACCTGTCATTTTCTCAGTCTCTGTGTATGCATGGAGCAAGATATAGGCTCATGGATTTAAGAATGAGAGGATATCATGAGACAGCAATCTCCACCTACGGCCATACTACCTTGACAGCGCCCGATCCCGTCAGATCTCGGAAGCTAAGCAGGGTGAGGCTTGATTAGTACTGGGTTGGGAGACTGCCTGGGAATACCAGGTGCTGTGGGTGTTTTTATTTTTTGCTTCCCTAATGAAAATATACATGGCATTCCTTGCAGCAAATGAAAATGTTTCATTTTTTACTACTTTTTTCCCGCAGTGGCAAAGAAATATATCGTTTTTTCCTCAGAAAGTTCAACACAATGCAACCTTCCAAAATAGAATTCTGACATCAAGAATTCCGTCTATAGTACATTTGAGTGCACCTGTCATTTTCTCAGTCTCTGTGTATGCATGGAGCAAGATATAGGCTCATGGATTTAAGAATGAGAGGATATCATGAGACAGCAATCTCCACCTACGGCCATACTACCTTGACAGCGCCCGATCCCGTCAGATCTCGGAAGCTAAGCAGGGTGAGGCTTGATTAGTACTGGGTTGGGAGACTGCCTGGGAATACCAGGTGCTGTAGGGGTTTTTATTTTTCGCTTCCCTAATGAAAATATACATGGCATTCCTCGCAGCAAATGAAAATGTTTCATTTCTTGCTACTTTTTTCCCGCAGTGGCAAAGAAATCTATCGTTTTTTCCTCTGAAAGTTCAACACAATGCAACCTTCCAAAATAGAATTCTGACATCAAGAATTCCGTCTATAGTACATTTGAGTGCACCTGTCATTTTCTCAGTCTCTGTGTATGCATGGAGCAAGATATAGGCTCATGGATTTAAGAATGAGAGGATATCATGAGACAGCAATCTCCACCTACGGCCATACTACCTTGACAGCGCCCGATCCCGTCAGATCTCGGAAGCTAAGCAGGGTGAGGCTTGATTAGTACTGGGTTGGGAGACTGCCTGGGAATACCAGGTGCTGTAGGGGTTTTTATTTTTCGCTTCCCTAATGAAAATATACATGGCATTCCTCGCAGCAAATGAAAATGTTTCATTTCTTGCTACTTTTTTCCCGCAGTGGCAAAGAAATCTATCGTTTTTTCCTCTGAAAGTTCAACACAATGCAACCTTCCAAAATAGAATTCTGACATCAAGAATTCCGTCTATAGTACATTTGAGTGCACCTGTCATTTTCTCAGTCTCTATGTATGCATGGAGCAAGATATAGGCTCATGGATTTAAGAATGAGAGGATATCATGAGACAGCAATCTCCACCTACGGCCATACTACCTTGACAGCGCCCGATCCCGTCAGATCTCGGAAGCTAAGCAGGGTGAGGCTTGATTAGTACTGGGTTGGGAGACTGCCTGGGAATACCAGGTGCTGTAGGGGTTTTTATTTTTCGCTTCCCTAATGAAAATATACATGGCATTCCTCGCAGCAAATGAAAATGTTTCATTTCTTGCTACTTTTTTCCCGCAGTGGCAAAGAAATCTATCGTTTTTTCCTCTGAAAGTTCAACACAATGCAACCTTCCAAAATAGAATTCTGACATCAAGAATTCCGTCTATAGTACATTTGAGTGCACCTGTCATTTTCTCAGTCTCTGTGTATGCATGGAGCAAGATATAGGCTCATGGATTTAAGAATGAGAGGATATCATGAGACAGCAATCTCCACCTACGGCCATACTACCTTGACAGCGCCCGATCCCGTCAGATCTCGGAAGCTAAGCAGGGTGAGGCTTGATTAGTACTGGGTTGGGAGACTGCCTGGGAATACCAGGTGCTGTAGGGGTTTTTATTTTTCGCTTCCCTAATGAAAATATACATGGCATTCCTCGCAGCAAATGAAAATGTTTCATTTCTTGCTACTTTTTTCCCGCAGTGGCAAAGAAATCTATCGTTTTTTCCTCTGAAAGTTCAACACAATGCAACCTTCCAAAATAGAATTCTGACATCAAGAATTCCGTCTATAGTACATTTGAGTGCACCTGTCATTTTCTCAGTCTCTGTGTATGCATGGAGCAAGATATAGGCTCATGGATTTAAGAATGAGAGGATATCATGAGACAGCAATCTCCACCTACGGCCATACTACCTTGACAGCGCCCGATCCCGTCAGATCTCGGAAGCTAAGCAGGGTGAGGCTTGATTAGTACTGGGTTGGGAGACTGCCTGGGAATACCAGGTGCTGTAGGGGTTTTTATTTTTCGCTTCCCTAATGAAAATATACATGGCATTCCTCGCAGCAAATGAAAATGTTTCATTTCTTGCTACTTTTTTCCCGCAGTGGCAAAGAAATCTATCGTTTTTTCCTCTGAAAGTTCAACACAATGCAACCTTCCAAAATAGAATTCTGACATCAAGAATTCCGTCTATAGTACATTTGAGTGCACCTGTCATTTTCTCAGTCTCTGTGTATGCATGGAGCAAGATATAGGCTCATGGATTTAAGAATGAGAGGATATCATGAGACAGCAATCTCCACCTACGGCCATACTACCTTGACAGCGCCCGATCCCGTCAGATCTCGGAAGCTAAGCAGGGTGAGGCTTGATTAGTACTGGGTTGGGAGACTGCCTGGGAATACCAGGTGCTGTAGGGGTTTTTATTTTTCGCTTCCCTAATGAAAATATACATGGCATTCCTCGCAGCAAATGAAAATGTTTCATTTCTTGCTACTTTTTTCCCGCAGTGGCAAAGAAATATATCGTTTTTTCCTCTGAAAGTTCAACACAATGCAACCTTCCAAAATAGAATTCTGACATCAAGAATTCCGTCTATAGTACATTTGAGTGCACCTGTCATTTTCTCAGTCTCTGTGTATGCATGGAGCAAGATATAGGCTCATGGATTTAAGAATGAGAGGATATCATGAGACAGCAATCTCCACCTACGGCCATACTACCTTGACAGCGCCCGATCCCGTCAGATCTCGGAAGCTAAGCAGGGTGAGGCTTGATTAGTACTGGGTTGGGAGACTGCCTGGGAATACCAGGTGCTGTAGGGGTTTTTATTTTTCGCTTCCCTAATGAAAATATACATGGCATTCCTCGCAGCAAATGAAAATGTTTCATTTCTTGCTACTTTTTTCCCGCAGTGGCAAAGAAATCTATCGTTTTTTCCTCTGAAAGTTCAACACAATGCAACCTTCCAAAATAGAATTCTGACATCAAGAATTCCGTCTATAGTACATTTGAGTGCACCTGTCATTTTCTCAGTCTCTGTGTATGCATGGAGCAAGATATAGGCTCATGGATTTAAGAATGAGAGGATATCATGAGACAGCAATCTCCACCTACGGCCATACTACCTTGACAGCGCCCGATCCCGTCAGATCTCGGAAGCTAAGCAGGGTGAGGCTTGATTAGTACTGGGTTGGGAGACTGCCTGGGAATACCAGGTGCTGTAGGGGTTTTTATTTTTCGCTTCCCTAATGAAAATATACATGGCATTCCTCGCAGCAAATGAAAATGTTTCATTTCTTGCTACTTTTTTCCCGCAGTGGCAAAGAAATCTATCGTTTTTTCCTCTGAAAGTTCAACACAATGCAACCTTCCAAAATAGAATTCTGACATCAAGAATTCCGTCTATAGTACATTTGAGTGCACCTGTCATTTTCTCAGTCTCTGTGTATGCATGGAGCAAGATATAGGCTCATGGATTTAAGAATGAGAGGATATCATGAGACAGCAATCTCCACCTACGGCCATACTACCTTGACAGCGCCCGATCCCGTCAGATCTCGGAAGCTAAGCAGGGTGAGGCTTGATTAGTACTGGGTTGGGAGACTGCCTGGGAATACCAGGTGCTGTAGGGGTTTTTATTTTTCGCTTCCCTAATGAAAATATACATGGCATTCCTCGCAGCAAATGAAAATGTTTCATTTCTTGCTACTTTTTTCCCGCAGTGGCAAAGAAATCTATCGTTTTTTCCTCTGAAAGTTCAACACAATGCAACCTTCCAAAATAGAATTCTGACATCAAGAATTCCGTCTATAGTACATTTGAGTGCACCTGTCATTTTCTCAGTCTCTGTGTATGCATGGAGCAAGATATAGGCTCATGGATTTAAGAATGAGAGGATATCATGAGACAGCAATCTCCACCTACGGCCATACTACCTTGACAGCGCCCGATCCCGTCAGATCTCGGAAGCTAAGCAGGGTGAGGCTTGATTAGTACTGGGTTGGGAGACTGCCTGGGAATACCAGGTGCTGTGGGTGTTTTTATTTTTTGCTTCCCTAATGAAAATATACATGGCATTCCTTGCAGCAAATGAAAATGTTTCATTTTTTACTACTTTTTTCCCGCAGTGGCAAAGAAATATATCGTTTTTTCCTCAGAAAGTTCAACACAATGCAACCTTCCAAAATAGAATTCTGACATCAAGAATTCCGTCTATAGTACATTTGAGTGCACCTGTCATTTTCTCAGTCTCTGTGTATGCATGGAGCAAGATATAGGCTCATGGATTTAAGAATGAGAGGATATCATGAGACAGCAATCTCCACCTACGGCCATACTACCTTGACAGCGCCCGATCCCGTCAGATCTCGGAAGCTAAGCAGGGTGAGGCTTGATTAGTACTGGGTTGGGAGACTGCCTGGGAATACCAGGTGCTGTAGGGGTTTTTATTTTTCGCTTCCCTAATGAAAATATACATGGCATTCCTCGCAGCAAATGAAAATGTTTCATTTCTTGCTACTTTTTTCCCGCAGTGGCAAAGAAATCTATCGTTTTTTCCTCTGAAAGTTCAACACAATGCAACCTTCCAAAATAGAATTCTGACATCAAGAATTCCGTCTATAGTACATTTGAGTGCACCTGTCATTTTCTCAGTCTCTGTGTATGCATGGAGCAAGATATAGGCTCATGGATTTAAGAATGAGAGGATATCATGAGACAGCAATCTCCACCTACGGCCATACTACCTTGACAGCGCCCGATCCCGTCAGATCTCGGAAGCTAAGCAGGGTGAGGCTTGATTAGTACTGGGTTGGGAGACTGCCTGGGAATACCAGGTGCTGTAGGGGTTTTTATTTTTCGCTTCCCTAATGAAAATATACATGGCATTCCTCGCAGCAAATGAAAATGTTTCATTTCTTGCTACTTTTTTCCCGCAGTGGCAAAGAAATCTATCGTTTTTTCCTCTGAAAGTTCAACACAATGCAACCTTCCAAAATAGAATTCTGACATCAAGAATTCCGTCTATAGTACATTTGAGTGCACCTGTCATTTTCTCAGTCTCTATGTATGCATGGAGCAAGATATAGGCTCATGGATTTAAGAATGAGAGGATATCATGAGACAGCAATCTCCACCTACGGCCATACTACCTTGACAGCGCCCGATCCCGTCAGATCTCGGAAGCTAAGCAGGGTGAGGCTTGATTAGTACTGGGTTGGGAGACTGCCTGGGAATACCAGGTGCTGTAGGGGTTTTTATTTTTCGCTTCCCTAATGAAAATATACATGGCATTCCTCGCAGCAAATGAAAATGTTTCATTTCTTGCTACTTTTTTCCCGCAGTGGCAAAGAAATCTATCGTTTTTTCCTCTGAAAGTTCAACACAATGCAACCTTCCAAAATAGAATTCTGACATCAAGAATTCCGTCTATAGTACATTTGAGTGCACCTGTCATTTTCTCAGTCTCTGTGTATGCATGGAGCAAGATATAGGCTCATGGATTTAAGAATGAGAGGATATCATGAGACAGCAATCTCCACCTACGGCCATACTACCTTGACAGCGCCCGATCCCGTCAGATCTCGGAAGCTAAGCAGGGTGAGGCTTGATTAGTACTGGGTTGGGAGACTGCCTGGGAATACCAGGTGCTGTAGGGGTTTTTATTTTTCGCTTCCCTAATGAAAATATACATGGCATTCCTCGCAGCAAATGAAAATGTTTCATTTCTTGCTACTTTTTTCCCGCAGTGGCAAAGAAATCTATCGTTTTTTCCTCTGAAAGTTCAACACAATGCAACCTTCCAAAATAGAATTCTGACATCAAGAATTCCGTCTATAGTACATTTGAGTGCACCTGTCATTTTCTCAGTCTCTGTGTATGCATGGAGCAAGATATAGGCTCATGGATTTAAGAATGAGAGGATATCATGAGACAGCAATCTCCACCTACGGCCATACTACCTTGACAGCGCCCGATCCCGTCAGATCTCGGAAGCTAAGCAGGGTGAGGCTTGATTAGTACTGGGTTGGGAGACTGCCTGGGAATACCAGGTGCTGTAGGGGTTTTTATTTTTCGCTTCCCTAATGAAAATATACATGGCATTCCTCGCAGCAAATGAAAATGTTTCATTTCTTGCTACTTTTTTCCCGCAGTGGCAAAGAAATCTATCGTTTTTTCCTCTGAAAGTTCAACACAATGCAACCTTCCAAAATAGAATTCTGACATCAAGAATTCCGTCTATAGTACATTTGAGTGCACCTGTCATTTTCTCAGTCTCTGTGTATGCATGGAGCAAGATATAGGCTCATGGATTTAAGAATGAGAGGATATCATGAGACAGCAATCTCCACCTACGGCCATACTACCTTGACAGCGCCCGATCCCGTCAGATCTCGGAAGCTAAGCAGGGTGAGGCTTGATTAGTACTGGGTTGGGAGACTGCCTGGGAATACCAGGTGCTGTAGGGGTTTTTATTTTTCGCTTCCCTAATGAAAATATACATGGCATTCCTCGCAGCAAATGAAAATGTTTCATTTCTTGCTACTTTTTTCCCGCAGTGGCAAAGAAATCTATCGTTTTTTCCTCTGAAAGTTCAACACAATGCAACCTTCCAAAATAGAATTCTGACATCAAGAATTCCGTCTATAGTACATTTGAGTGCACCTGTCATTTTCTCAGTCTCTGTGTATGCATGGAGCAAGATATAGGCTCATGGATTTAAGAATGAGAGGATATCATGAGACAGCAATCTCCACCTACGGCCATACTACCTTGACAGCGCCCGATCCCGTCAGATCTCGGAAGCTAAGCAGGGTGAGGCTTGATTAGTACTGGGTTGGGAGACTGCCTGGGAATACCAGGTGCTGTGGGTGTTTTTATTTTTTGCTTCCCTAATGAAAATATACATGGCATTCCTTGCAGCAAATGAAAATGTTTCATTTTTTACTACTTTTTTCCCGCAGTGGCAAAGAAATATATCGTTTTTTCCTCAGAAAGTTCAACACAATGCAACCTTCCAAAATAGAATTCTGACATCAAGAATTCCGTCTATAGTACATTTGAGTGCACCTGTCATTTTCTCAGTCTCTGTGTATGCATGGAGCAAGATATAGGCTCATGGATTTAAGAATGAGAGGATATCATGAGACAGCAATCTCCACCTACGGCCATACTACCTTGACAGCGCCCGATCCCGTCAGATCTCGGAAGCTAAGCAGGGTGAGGCTTGATTAGTACTGGGTTGGGAGACTGCCTGGGAATACCAGGTGCTGTAGGGGTTTTTATTTTTCGCTTCCCTAATGAAAATATACATGGCATTCCTCGCAGCAAATGAAAATGTTTCATTTCTTGCTACTTTTTTCCCGCAGTGGCAAAGAAATCTATCGTTTTTTCCTCTGAAAGTTCAACACAATGCAACCTTCCAAAATAGAATTCTGACATCAAGAATTCCGTCTATAGTACATTTGAGTGCACCTGTCATTTTCTCAGTCTCTGTGTATGCATGGAGCAAGATATAGGCTCATGGATTTAAGAATGAGAGGATATCATGAGACAGCAATCTCCACCTACGGCCATACTACCTTGACAGCGCCCGATCCCGTCAGATCTCGGAAGCTAAGCAGGGTGAGGCTTGATTAGTACTGGGTTGGGAGACTGCCTGGGAATACCAGGTGCTGTAGGGGTTTTTATTTTTCGCTTCCCTAATGAAAATATACATGGCATTCCTCGCAGCAAATGAAAATGTTTCATTTCTTGCTACTTTTTTCCCGCAGTGGCAAAGAAATCTATCGTTTTTTCCTCTGAAAGTTCAACACAATGCAACCTTCCAAAATAGAATTCTGACATCAAGAATTCCGTCTATAGTACATTTGAGTGCACCTGTCATTTTCTCAGTCTCTGTGTATGCATGGAGCAAGATATAGGCTCATGGATTTAAGAATGAGAGGATATCATGAGACAGCAATCTCCACCTACGGCCATACTACCTTGACAGCGCCCGATCCCGTCAGATCTCGGAAGCTAAGCAGGGTGAGGCTTGATTAGTACTGGGTTGGGAGACTGCCTGGGAATACCAGGTGCTGTGGGTGTTTTTATTTTTTGCTTCCCTAATGAAAATATACATGGCATTCCTTGCAGCAAATGAAAATGTTTCATTTTTTACTACTTTTTTCCCGCAGTGGCAAAGAAATATATCGTTTTTTCCTCAGAAAGTTCAACACAATGCAACCTTCCAAAATAGAATTCTGACATCAAGAATTCCGTCTATAGTACATTTGAGTGCACCTGTCATTTTCTCAGTCTCTGTGTATGCATGGAGCAAGATATAGGCTCATGGATTTAAGAATGAGAGGATATCATGAGACAGCAATCTCCACCTACGGCCATACTACCTTGACAGCGCCCGATCCCGTCAGATCTCGGAAGCTAAGCAGGGTGAGGCTTGATTAGTACTGGGTTGGGAGACTGCCTGGGAATACCAGGTGCTGTAGGGGTTTTTATTTTTCGCTTCCCTAATGAAAATATACATGGCATTCCTCGCAGCAAATGAAAATGTTTCATTTCTTGCTACTTTTTTCCCGCAGTGGCAAAGAAATCTATCGTTTTTTCCTCTGAAAGTTCAACACAATGCAACCTTCCAAAATAGAATTCTGACATCAAGAATTCCGTCTATAGTACATTTGAGTGCACCTGTCATTTTCTCAGTCTCTGTGTATGCATGGAGCAAGATATAGGCTCATGGATTTAAGAATGAGAGGATATCATGAGACAGCAATCTCCACCTACGGCCATACTACCTTGACAGCGCCCGATCCCGTCAGATCTCGGAAGCTAAGCAGGGTGAGGCTTGATTAGTACTGGGTTGGGAGACTGCCTGGGAATACCAGGTGCTGTAGGGGTTTTTATTTTTCGCTTCCCTAATGAAAATATACATGGCATTCCTCGCAGCAAATGAAAATGTTTCATTTCTTGCTACTTTTTTCCCGCAGTGGCAAAGAAATCTATCGTTTTTTCCTCTGAAAGTTCAACACAATGCAACCTTCCAAAATAGAATTCTGACATCAAGAATTCCGTCTATAGTACATTTGAGTGCACCTGTCATTTTCTCAGTCTCTGTGTATGCATGGAGCAAGATATAGGCTCATGGATTTAAGAATGAGAGGATATCATGAGACAGCAATCTCCACCTACGGCCATACTACCTTGACAGCGCCCGATCCCGTCAGATCTCGGAAGCTAAGCAGGGTGAGGCTTGATTAGTACTGGGTTGGGAGACTGCCTGGGAATACCAGGTGCTGTAGGGGTTTTTATTTTTCGCTTCCCTAATGAAAATATACATGGCATTCCTCGCAGCAAATGAAAATGTTTCATTTCTTGCTACTTTTTTCCCGCAGTGGCAAAGAAATCTATCGTTTTTTCCTCTGAAAGTTCAACACAATGCAACCTTCCAAAATAGAATTCTGACATCAAGAATTCCGTCTATAGTACATTTGAGTGCACCTGTCATTTTCTCAGTCTCTGTGTATGCATGGAGCAAGATATAGGCTCATGGATTTAAGAATGAGAGGATATCATGAGACAGCAATCTCCACCTACGGCCATACTACCTTGACAGCGCCCGATCCCGTCAGATCTCGGAAGCTAAGCAGGGTGAGGCTTGATTAGTACTGGGTTGGGAGACTGCCTGGGAATACCAGGTGCTGTAGGGGTTTTTATTTTTCGCTTCCCTAATGAAAATATACATGGCATTCCTCGCAGCAAATGAAAATGTTTCATTTCTTGCTACTTTTTTCCCGCAGTGGCAAAGAAATATATCGTTTTTTCCTCTGAAAGTTCAACACGATGCAACCTTCCAAAATAGAATTCTGACATCAAGAATTCCGTCTATAGTACATTTGAGTGCACCTGTCATTTTCTCAGTCTCTGTGTATGCATGGAGCAAGATATAGGCTCATGGATTTAAGAATGAGAGGATATCATGAGACAGCAATCTCTACCTACGGCCATACTACCTTGACAGCGCCCGATCCCGTCAGATCTCGGAAGCTAAGCAGGGTGAGGCTTGATTAGTACTGGGTTGGGAGACTGCCTGGGAATACCAGGTGCTGTAGGGGTTTTTATTTTTCGCTTCCCTAATGAAAATATACATGGCATTCCTCGCAGCAAATGAAAATGTTTCATTTCTTGCTACTTTTTTCCCGCAGTGGCAAAGAAATATATCGTTTTTTCCTCTGAAAGTTCAACACAATGCAACCTTCCAAAATAGAATTCTGACATCAAGAATTCCGTCTATAGTACATTTGAGTGCACCTGTCATTTTCTCAGTCTCTGTGTATGCATGGAGCAAGATATAGGCTCATGGATTTAAGAATGAGAGGATATCATGAGACAGCAATCTCCACCTACGGCCATACTACCTTGAAAGCGCCCGATCCCGTCAGATCTCGGAAGCTAAGCAGGGTGAGGCTTGATTAGTACTGGGTTGGGA
This sequence comes from Ascaphus truei, assembly GCF_040206685.1. Classification (NCBI taxonomy): domain Eukaryota; kingdom Metazoa; phylum Chordata; class Amphibia; order Anura; family Ascaphidae; genus Ascaphus; species Ascaphus truei. The sequence goes on from NW_027455772.1 coordinate 379,232, forward strand.
GACTGCCTGGGAATACCAGGTGCTGTAGGGGTTTTTATTTTTCGCTTCCCTAATGAAAATATACATGGCATTCCTCGCAGCAAATGAAAATGTTTCATTTCTTGCTACTTTTTTCCCGGAGTGGCAAAGAAATATATTGTTTTTTCCTCAGAAAGTTCAACACAATGCAACCTTCCAAAATAGAATTCTGACATCAAGAATTCCGTCTATAGTACATTTGAGTGCACCTGTCATTTTCTCAGTCTCTGTGTATGCATGGAGCAAGATATAGGCTCATGGATTTAAGAATGAGAGGATATCATGAGACAGCAATCTCCACCTACGGCCATACTACCTTGAAAGCGCCCGATCCCGTCAGATCTCGGAAGCTAAGCAGGGTGAGGCTTGATTAGTACTGGGTTGGGAGACTGCCTGGGAATACCAGGTGCTGTAGGGGTTTTTATTTTTCGCTTCCCTAATGAAAATATACATGGCATTCCTCGCAGCAAATGAAAATGTTTCATTTCTTGCTACTTTTTTCCCGGAGTGGCAAAGAAATATATTGTTTTTTCCTCTGAAAGTTCAACACAATGCAACCTTCCAAAATAGAATTTTGACATCAAGAATTCCGTCTATAGTATATTTGAGTGCACCTGTCATTTTCTCAGTCTCTGATTTAATTTCTCCATTTAAGGTAATTCTTCAAGAATGTATTTTTTTAACGGTCACAATAATACACTTATGCCTCCCATGTCATTTAGAAATATATCATACAGGCCTCAGAACACTCAGCATGTTATATGGTGAGCTTGTGGCTCACAGAGTTGGGGTGTGCAGTGTTCAAGCTGATACTTGGAAGAGATAGTGAGTTCAAATCCAAACAGGAGGAGGTTGAATATAGGCACCTCTGAAATTTTTTACTACTTTTTTCCCGCAGTGGCAAAGAAATCTATCGTTTTTTCCTCTGAAAGTTCAACACAATGCAACCTTCCAAAATAGAATTCTGACATCAAGAATTCCGTCTATAGTACATTTGAGTGCACCTGTCATTTTCTCAGTCTCTGTGTATGCATGGAGCAAGATATAGGCTCATGGATTTAAGAATGAGAGGATATCATGAGACAGCAATCTCCACCTACGGCCATACTACCTTGACAGCGCCCGATCCCGTCAGATCTCGGAAGCTAAGCAGGGTGAGGCTTGATTAGTACTGGGTTGGGAGACTGCCTGGGAATACCAGGTGCTGTAGGGGTTTTTATTTTTCGCTTCCCTAATGAAAATATACATGGCATTCCTCGCAGCAAATGAAAATGTTTCATTTCTTGCTACTTTTTTCCCGCAGTGGCAAAGAAATATATCGTTTTTTCCTCTGAAAGTTCAACACAATGCAACCTTCCAAAATAGAATTCTGACATCAAGAATTCCGTCTATAGTACATTTGAGTGCACCTGTCATTTTCTCAGTCTCTGTGTATGCATGGAGCAAGATATAGGCTCATGGATTTAAGAATGAGAGGATATCATGAGACAGCAATCTCCACCTACGGCCATACTACCTTGAAAGCGCCCGATCCCGTCAGATCTCGGAAGCTAAGCAGGGTGAGGCTTGATTAGTACTGGGTTGGGAGACTGCCTGGGAATACCAGGTGCTGTGGGTGTTTTTATTTTTTGCTTCCCTAATGAAAATATACATGGCATTCCTTGCAGCAAATGAAAATGTTTCATTTTTTACTACTTTTTTCCCGCAGTGGCAAAGAAATATATCGTTTTTTCCTCAGAAAGTTCAACACAATGCAACCTTCCAAAATAGAATTCTGACATCAAGAATTCCGTCTATAGTACATTTGAGTGCACCTGTCATTTTCTCAGTCTCTGTGTATGCATGGAGCAAGATATAGGCTCATGGATTTAAGAATGAGAGGATATCATGAGACAGCAATCTCCACCTACGGCCATACTACCTTGACAGCGCCCGATCCCGTCAGATCTCGGAAGCTAAGCAGGGTGAGGCTTGATTAGTACTGGGTTGGGAGACTGCCTGGGAATACCAGGTGCTGTAGGGGTTTTTATTTTTCGCTTCCCTAATGAAAATATACATGGCATTCCTCGCAGCAAATGAAAATGTTTCATTTCTTGCTACTTTTTTCCCGGAGTGGCAAAGAAATATATTGTTTTTTCCTCAGAAAGTTCAACACAATGCAACCTTCCAAAATAGAATTCTGACATCAAGAATTCCGTCTATAGTACATTTGAGTGCACCTGTCATTTTCTCAGTCTCTGTGTATGCATGGAGCAAGATATAGGCTCATGGATTTAAGAATGAGAGGATATCATGAGACAGCAATCTCCACCTACGGCCATACTACCTTGAAAGCGCCCGATCCCGTCAGATCTCGGAAGCTAAGCAGGGTGAGGCTTGATTAGTACTGGGTTGGGAGACTGCCTGGGAATACCAGGTGCTGTAGGGGTTTTTATTTTTCGCTTCCCTAATGAAAATATACATGGCATTCCTCGCAGCAAATGAAAATGTTTCATTTCTTGCTACTTTTTTCCCGGAGTGGCAAAGAAATATATTGTTTTTTCCTCTGAAAGTTCAACACAATGCAACCTTCCAAAATAGAATTTTGACATCAAGAATTCCGTCTATAGTATATTTGAGTGCACCTGTCATTTTCTCAGTCTCTGATTTAATTTCTCCATTTAAGGTAATTCTTCAAGAATGTATTTTTTTAACGGTCACAATAATACACTTATGCCTCCCATGTCATTTAGAAATATATCATACAGGCCTCAGAACACTCAGCATGTTATATGGTGAGCTTGTGGCTCACAGAGTTGGGGTGTGCAGTGTTCAAGCTGATACTTGGAAGAGATAGTGAGTTCAAATCCAAACAGGAGGAGGTTGAATATAGGCACCTCTGAAATTTTTTACTACTTTTTTCCCGCAGTGGCAAAGAAATCTATCGTTTTTTCCTCTGAAAGTTCAACACAATGCAACCTTCCAAAATAGAATTCTGACATCAAGAATTCCGTCTATAGTACATTTGAGTGCACCTGTCATTTTCTCAGTCTCTGTGTATGCATGGAGCAAGATATAGGCTCATGGATTTAAGAATGAGAGGATATCATGAGACAGCAATCTCCACCTACGGCCATACTACCTTGACAGCGCCCGATCCCGTCAGATCTCGGAAGCTAAGCAGGGTGAGGCTTGATTAGTACTGGGTTGGGAGACTGCCTGGGGATACCAGGTGCTGTAGGGGTTTTTATTTTTCGCTTCCCTAATGAAAATATACATGGCATTCCTCGCAGCAAATGAAAATGTTTCATTTCTTGCTACTTTTTTCCCGCAGTGGCAAAGAAATATATCGTTTTTTCCTCTGAAAGTTCAACACAATGCAACCTTCCAAAATAGAATTCTGACATCAAGAATTCCGTCTATAGTACATTTGAGTGCACCTGTCATTTTCTCAGTCTCTGTGTATGCATGGAGCAAGATATAGGCTCATGGATTTAAGAATGAGAGGATATCATGAGACAGCAATCTCCACCTACGGCCATACTACCTTGAAAGCGCCCGATCCCGTCAGATCTCGGAAGCTAAGCAGGGTGAGGCTTGATTAGTACTGGGTTGGGAGACTGCCTGGGAATACCAGGTGCTGTAGGGGTTTTTATTTTTCGCTTCCCTAATGAAAATATACATGGCATTCCTCGCAGCAAATGAAAATGTTTCATTTCTTGCTACTTTTTTCCCGGAGTGGCAAAGAAATATATTGTTTTTTCCTCAGAAAGTTCAACACAATGCAACCTTCCAAAATAGAATTCTGACATCAAGAATTCCGTCTATAGTACATTTGAGTGCACCTGTCATTTTCTCAGTCTCTGTGTATGCATGGAGCAAGATATAGGCTCATGGATTTAAGAATGAGAGGATATCATGAGACAGCAATCTCCACCTACGGCCATACTACCTTGAAAGCGCCCGATCCCGTCAGATCTCGGAAGCTAAGCAGGGTGAGGCTTGATTAGTACTGGGTTGGGAGACTGCCTGGGAATACCAGGTGCTGTAGGGGTTTTTATTTTTCGCTTCCCTAATGAAAATATACATGGCATTCCTCGCAGCAAATGAAAATGTTTCATTTCTTGCTACTTTTTTCCCGGAGTGGCAAAGAAATATATTGTTTTTTCCTCTGAAAGTTCAACACAATGCAACCTTCCAAAATAGAATTTTGACATCAAGAATTCCGTCTATAGTATATTTGAGTGCACCTGTCATTTTCTCAGTCTCTGATTTAATTTCTCCATTTAAGGTAATTCTTCAAGAATGTATTTTTTTAACGGTCACAATAATACACTTATGCCTCCCATGTCATTTAGAAATATATCATACAGGCCTCAGAACACTCAGCATGTTATATGGTGAGCTTGTGGCTCACAGAGTTGGGGTGTGCAGTGTTCAAGCTGATACTTGGAAGAGATAGTGAGTTCAAATCCAAACAGGAGGAGGTTGAATATAGGCACCTCTGAAATTTTTTACTACTTTTTTCCCGCAGTGGCAAAGAAATCTATCGTTTTTTCCTCTGAAAGTTCAACACAATGCAACCTTCCAAAATAGAATTCTGACATCAAGAATTCCGTCTATAGTACATTTGAGTGCACCTGTCATTTTCTCAGTCTCTGTGTATGCATGGAGCAAGATATAGGCTCATGGATTTAAGAATGAGAGGATATCATGAGACAGCAATCTCCACCTACGGCCATACTACCTTGACAGCGCCCGATCCCGTCAGATCTCGGAAGCTAAGCAGGGTGAGGCTTGATTAGTACTGGGTTGGGAGACTGCCTGGGAATACCAGGTGCTGTAGGGGTTTTTATTTTTCGCTTCCCTAATGAAAATATACATGGCATTCCTCGCAGCAAATGAAAATGTTTCATTTCTTGCTACTTTTTTCCCGCAGTGGCAAAGAAATATATCGTTTTTTCCTCTGAAAGTTCAACACAATGCAACCTTCCAAAATAGAATTCTGACATCAAGAATTCCGTCTATAGTACATTTGAGTGCACCTGTCATTTTCTCAGTCTCTGTGTATGCATGGAGCAAGATATAGGCTCATGGATTTAAGAATGAGAGGATATCATGAGACAGCAATCTCCACCTACGGCCATACTACCTTGAAAGCGCCCGATCCCGTCAGATCTCGGAAGCTAAGCAGGGTGAGGCTTGATTAGTACTGGGTTGGGAGACTGCCTGGGAATACCAGGTGCTGTGGGTGTTTTTATTTTTTGCTTCCCTAATGAAAATATACATGGCATTCCTTGCAGCAAATGAAAATGTTTCATTTTTTACTACTTTTTTCCCGCAGTGGCAAAGAAATATATCGTTTTTTCCTCAGAAAGTTCAACACAATGCAACCTTCCAAAATAGAATTCTGACATCAAGAATTCCGTCTATAGTACATTTGAGTGCACCTGTCATTTTCTCAGTCTCTGTGTATGCATGGAGCAAGATATAGGCTCATGGATTTAAGAATGAGAGGATATCATGAGACAGCAATCTCCACCTACGGCCATACTACCTTGAAAGCGCCCGATCCCGTCAGATCTCGGAAGCTAAGCAGGGTGAGGCTTGATTAGTACTGGGTTGGGAGACTGCCTGGGAATACCAGGTGCTGTAGGGGTTTTTATTTTTCGCTTCCCTAATGAAAATATACATGGCATTCCTCGCAGCAAATGAAAATGTTTCATTTCTTGCTACTTTTTTCCCGGAGTGGCAAAGAAATATATTGTTTTTTCCTCTGAAAGTTCAACACAATGCAACCTTCCAAAATAGAATTCTGACATCAAGAATTCCGTCTATAGTATATTTGAGTGCACCTGTCATTTTCTCAGTCTCTGATTTAATTTCTCCATTTAAGGTAATTCTTCAAGAATGTATTTTTTTAACGGTCACAATAATACACTTATGCCTCCCATGTCATTTAGAAATATATCATACAGGCCTCAGAACACTAAGCATGTTATATGGTGAGCTTGTGGCTCACAGAGTTGGGGTGTGCAGTGTTCAAGCTGATACTTGGAAGAGATAGTGAGTTCAAATCCAAACAGGAGGAGGTTGAATATAGGCACCTCTGAAATTTTTTACTACTTTTTTCCCGCAGTGGCAAAGAAATCTATCGTTTTTTCCTCTGAAAGTTCAACACAATGCAACCTTCCAAAATAGAATTCTGACATCAAGAATTCCGTCTATAGTACATTTGAGTGCACCTGTCATTTTCTCAGTCTCTGTGTATGCATGGAGCAAGATATAGGCTCATGGATTTAAGAATGAGAGGATATCATGAGACAGCAATCTCCACCTACGGCCATACTACCTTGACAGCGCCCGATCCCGTCAGATCTCGGAAGCTAAGCAGGGTGAGGCTTGATTAGTACTGGGTTGGGAGACTGCCTGGGAATACCAGGTGCTGTAGGGGTTTTTATTTTTCGCTTCCCTAATGAAAATATACATGGCATTCCTCGCAGCAAATGAAAATGTTTCATTTCTTGCTACTTTTTTCCCGCAGTGGCAAAGAAATATATCGTTTTTTCCTCTGAAAGTTCAACACAATGCAACCTTCCAAAATAGAATTCTGACATCAAGAATTCCGTCTATAGTACATTTGAGTGCACCTGTCATTTTCTCAGTCTCTGTGTATGCATGGAGCAAGATATAGGCTCATGGATTTAAGAATGAGAGGATATCATGAGACAGCAATCTCCACCTACGGCCATACTACCTTGACAGCGCCCGATCCCGTCAGATCTCGGAAGCTAAGCAGGGTGAGGCTTGATTAGTACTGGGTTGGGAGACTGCCTGGGAATACCAGGTGCTGTAGGGGTTTTTATTTTTCGCTTCCCTAATGAAAATATACATGGCATTCCTCGCAGCAAATGAAAATGTTTCATTTCTTGCTACTTTTTTCCCGCAGTGGCAAAGAAATCTATCGTTTTTTCCTCTGAAAGTTCAACACAATGCAACCTTCCAAAATAGAATTCTGACATCAAGAATTCCGTCTATAGTACATTTGAGTGCACCTGTCATTTTCTCAGTCTCTGTGTATGCATGGAGCAAGATATAGGCTCATGGATTTAAGAATGAGAGGATATCATGAGACAGCAATCTCCACCTACGGCCATACTACCTTGACAGCGCCCGATCCCGTCAGATCTCGGAAGCTAAGCAGGGTGAGGCTTGATTAGTACTGGGTTGGGAGACTGCCTGGGAATACCAGGTGCTGTAGGGGTTTTTATTTTTCGCTTCCCTAATGAAAATATACATGGCATTCCTCGCAGCAAATGAAAATGTTTCATTTCTTGCTACTTTTTTCCCGCAGTGGCAAAGAAATATATCGTTTTTTCCTCTGAAAGTTCAACACAATGCAACCTTCCAAAATAGAATTCTGACATCAAGAATTCCGTCTATAGTACATTTGAGTGCACCTGTCATTTTCTCAGTCTCTGTGTATGCATGGAGCAAGATATAGGCTCATGGATTTAAGAATGAGAGGATATCATGAGACAGCAATCTCCACCTACGGCCATACTACCTTGACAGCGCCCGATCCCGTCAGATCTCGGAAGCTAAGCAGGGTGAGGCTTGATTAGTACTGGGTTGGGAGACTGCCTGGGAATACCAGGTGCTGTAGGGGTTTTTATTTTTCGCTTCCCTAATGAAAATATACATGGCATTCCTCGCAGCAAATGAAAATGTTTCATTTCTTGCTACTTTTTTCCCGCAGTGGCAAAGAAATCTATCGTTTTTTCCTCTGAAAGTTCAACACAATGCAACCTTCCAAAATAGAATTCTGACATCAAGAATTCCGTCTATAGTACATTTGAGTGCACCTGTCATTTTCTCAGTCTCTGTGTATGCATGGAGCAAGATATAGGCTCATGGATTTAAGAATGAGAGGATATCATGAGACAGCAATCTCCACCTACGGCCATACTACCTTGACAGCGCCCGATCCCGTCAGATCTCGGAAGCTAAGCAGGGTGAGGCTTGATTAGTACTGGGTTGGGAGACTGCCTGGGAATACCAGGTGCTGTAGGGGTTTTTATTTTTCGCTTCCCTAATGAAAATATACATGGCATTCCTCGCAGCAAATGAAAATGTTTCATTTCTTGCTACTTTTTTCCCGCAGTGGCAAAGAAATCTATCGTTTTTTCCTCTGAAAGTTCAACACAATGCAACCTTCCAAAATAGAATTCTGACATCAAGAATTCCGTCTATAGTACATTTGAGTGCACCTGTCATTTTCTCAGTCTCTGTGTATGCATGGAGCAAGATATAGGCTCATGGATTTAAGAATGAGAGGATATCATGAGACAGCAATCTCCACCTACGGCCATACTACCTTGAAAGCGCCCGATCCCGTCAGATCTCGGAAGCTAAGCAGGGTGAGGCTTGATTAGTACTGGGTTGGGAGACTGCCTGGGAATACCAGGTGCTGTGGGTGTTTTTATTTTTTGCTTCCCTAATGAAAATATACATGGCATTCCTTGCAGCAAATGAAAATGTTTCATTTTTTACTACTTTTTTCCCGTAGTGGCAAAGAAATATATCGTTTTTTCCTCAGAAAGTTCAACACAATGCAACCTTCCAAAATAGAATTCTGACATCAAGAATTCCGTCTATAGTACATTTGAGTGCACCTGTCATTTTCTCAGTCTCTGTGTATGCATGGAGCAAGATATAGGCTCATGGATTTAAGAATGAGAGGATATCATGAGACAGCAATCTCCACCTACGGCCATACTACCTTGAAAGCGCCCGATCCCGTCAGATCTCGGAAGCTAAGCAGGGTGAGGCTTGATTAGTACTGGGTTGGGAGACTGCCTGGGAATACCAGGTGCTGTGGGTGTTTTTATTTTTTGCTTCCCTAATGAAAATATACATGGCATTCCTTGCAGCAAATGAAAATGTTTCATTTTTTACTACTTTTTTCCCGCAGTGGCAAAGAAATCTATCGTTTTTTCCTCTGAAAGTTCAACACAATGCAACCTTCCAAAATAGAATTCTGACATCAAGAATTCCGTCTATAGTACATTTGAGTGCACCTGTCATTTTCTCAGTCTCTGTGTATGCATGGAGCAAGATATAGGCTCATGGATTTAAGAATGAGAGGATATCATGAGACAGCAATCTCCACCTACGGCCATACTACCTTGACAGCGCCCGATCCCGTCAGATCTCGGAAGCTAAGCAGGGTGAGGCTTGATTAGTACTGGGTTGGGAGACTGCCTGGGAATACCAGGTGCTGTAGGGGTTTTTATTTTTCGCTTCCCTAATGAAAATATACATGGCATTCCTCGCAGCAAATGAAAATGTTTCATTTCTTGCTACTTTTTTCCCGCAGTGGCAAAGAAATATATCGTTTTTTCCTCTGAAAGTTCAACACAATGCAACCTTCCAAAATAGAATTCTGACATCAAGAATTCCGTCTATAGTACATTTGAGTGCACCTGTCATTTTCTCAGTCTCTGTGTATGCATGGAGCAAGATATAGGCTCATGGATTTAAGAATGAGAGGATATCATGAGACAGCAATCTCCACCTACGGCCATACTACCTTGACAGCGCCCGATCCCGTCAGATCTCGGAAGCTAAGCAGGGTGAGGCTTGATTAGTACTGGGTTGGGAGACTGCCTGGGAATACCAGGTGCTGTAGGGGTTTTTATTTTTCGCTTCCCTAATGAAAATATACATGGCATTCCTCGCAGCAAATGAAAATGTTTCATTTCTTGCTACTTTTTTCCCGCAGTGGCAAAGAAATCTATCGTTTTTTCCTCTGAAAGTTCAACACAATGCAACCTTCCAAAATAGAATTCTGACATCAAGAATTCCGTCTATAGTACATTTGAGTGCACCTGTCATTTTCTCAGTCTCTGTGTATGCATGGAGCAAGATATAGGCTCATGGATTTAAGAATGAGAGGATATCATGAGACAGCAATCTCCACCTACGGCCATACTACCTTGACAGCGCCCGATCCCGTCAGATCTCGGAAGCTAAGCAGGGTGAGGCTTGATTAGTACTGGGTTGGGAGACTGCCTGGGAATACCAGGTGCTGTAGGGGTTTTTATTTTTCGCTTCCCTAATGAAAATATACATGGCATTCCTCGCAGCAAATGAAAATGTTTCATTTCTTGCTACTTTTTTCCCGCAGTGGCAAAGAAATATATCGTTTTTTCCTCTGAAAGTTCAACACAATGCAACCTTCCAAAATAGAATTCTGACATCAAGAATTCCGTCTATAGTACATTTGAGTGCACCTGTCATTTTCTCAGTCTCTGTGTATGCATGGAGCAAGATATAGGCTCATGGATTTAAGAATGAGAGGATATCATGAGACAGCAATCTCCACCTACGGCCATACTACCTTGACAGCGCCCGATCCCGTCAGATCTCGGAAGCTAAGCAGGGTGAGGCTTGATTAGTACTGGGTTGGGAGACTGCCTGGGAATACCAGGTGCTGTAGGGGTTTTTATTTTTCGCTTCCCTAATGAAAATATACATGGCATTCCTCGCAGCAAATGAAAATGTTTCATTTCTTGCTACTTTTTTCCCGCAGTGGCAAAGAAATCTATCGTTTTTTCCTCTGAAAGTTCAACACAATGCAACCTTCCAAAATAGAATTCTGACATCAAGAATTCCGTCTATAGTACATTTGAGTGCACCTGTCATTTTCTCAGTCTCTGTGTATGCATGGAGCAAGATATAGGCTCATGGATTTAAGAATGAGAGGATATCATGAGACAGCAATCTCCACCTACGGCCATACTACCTTGACAGCGCCCGATCCCGTCAGATCTCGGAAGCTAAGCAGGGTGAGGCTTGATTAGTACTGGGTTGGGAGACTGCCTGGGAATACCAGGTGCTGTAGGGGTTTTTATTTTTCGCTTCCCTAATGAAAATATACATGGCATTCCTCGCAGCAAATGAAAATGTTTCATTTCTTGCTACTTTTTTCCCGCAGTGGCAAAGAAATCTATCGTTTTTTCCTCTGAAAGTTCAACACAATGCAACCTTCCAAAATAGAATTCTGACATCAAGAATTCCGTCTATAGTACATTTGAGTGCACCTGTCATTTTCTCAGTCTCTGTGTATGCATGGAGCAAGATATAGGCTCATGGATTTAAGAATGAGAGGATATCATGAGACAGCAATCTCCACCTACGGCCATACTACCTTGACAGCGCCCGATCCCGTCAGATCTCGGAAGCTAAGCAGGGTGAGGCTTGATTAGTACTGGGTTGGGAGACTGCCTGGGAATACCAGGTGCTGTGGGTGTTTTTATTTTTTGCTTCCCTAATGAAAATATACATGGCATTCCTTGCAGCAAATGAAAATGTTTCATTTTTTACTACTTTTTTCCCGCAGTGGCAAAGAAATATATCGTTTTTTCCTCAGAAAGTTCAACACAATGCAACCTTCCAAAATAGAATTCTGACATCAAGAATTCCGTCTATAGTACATTTGAGTGCACCTGTCATTTTCTCAGTCTCTGTGTATGCATGGAGCAAGATATAGGCTCATGGATTTAAGAATGAGAGGATATCATGAGACAGCAATCTCCACCTACGGCCATACTACCTTGACAGCGCCCGATCCCGTCAGATCTCGGAAGCTAAGCAGGGTGAGGCTTGATTAGTACTGGGTTGGGAGACTGCCTGGGAATACCAGGTGCTGTAGGGGTTTTTATTTTTCGCTTCCCTAATGAAAATATACATGGCATTCCTCGCAGCAAATGAAAATGTTTCATTTCTTGCTACTTTTTTCCCGCAGTGGCAAAGAAATATATCGTTTTTTCCTCTGAAAGTTCAACACAATGCAACCTTCCAAAATAGAATTCTGACATCAAGAATTCCGTCTATAGTACATTTGAGTGCACCTGTCATTTTCTCAGTCTCTGTGTATGCATGGAGCAAGATATAGGCTCATGGATTTAAGAATGAGAGGATATCATGAGACAGCAATCTCCACCTACGGCCATACTACCTTGACAGCGCCCGATCCCGTCAGATCTCGGAAGCTAAGCAGGGTGAGGCTTGATTAGTACTGGGTTGGGAGACTGCCTGGGAATACCAGGTGCTGTAGGGGTTTTTATTTTTCGCTTCCCTAATGAAAATATACATGGCATTCCTCGCAGCAAATGAAAATGTTTCATTTCTTGCTACTTTTTTCCCGCAGTGGCAAAGAAATCTATCGTTTTTTCCTCTGAAAGTTCAACACAATGCAACCTTCCAAAATAGAATTCTGACATCAAGAATTCCGTCTATAGTACATTTGAGTGCACCTGTCATTTTCTCAGTCTCTGTGTATGCATGGAGCAAGATATAGGCTCATGGATTTAAGAATGAGAGGATATCATGAGACAGCAATCTCCACCTACGGCCATACTACCTTGACAGCGCCCGATCCCGTCAGATCTCGGAAGCTAAGCAGGGTGAGGCTTGATTAGTACTGGGTTGGGAGACTGCCTGGGAATACCAGGTGCTGTAGGGGTTTTTATTTTTCGCTTCCCTAATGAAAATATACATGGCATTCCTCGCAGCAAATGAAAATGTTTCATTTCTTGCTACTTTTTTCCCGCAGTGGCAAAGAAATCTATCGTTTTTTCCTCTGAAAGTTCAACACAATGCAACCTTCCAAAATAGAATTCTGACATCAAGAATTCCGTCTATAGTACATTTGAGTGCACCTGTCATTTTCTCAGTCTCTGTGTATGCATGGAGCAAGATATAGGCTCATGGATTTAAGAATGAGAGGATATCATGAGACAGCAATCTCCACCTACGGCCATACTACCTTGACAGCGCCCGATCCCGTCAGATCTCGGAAGCTAAGCAGGGTGAGGCTTGATTAGTACTGGGTTGGGAGACTGCCTGGGAATACCAGGTGCTGTAGGGGTTTTTATTTTTCGCTTCCCTAATGAAAATATACATGGCATTCCTCGCAGCAAATGAAAATGTTTCATTTCTTGCTACTTTTTTCCCGGAGTGGCAAAGAAATATATTGTTTTTTCCTCTGAAAGTTCAACACAATGCAACCTTCCAAAATAGAATTTTGACATCAAGAATTCCGTCTATAGTATATTTGAGTGCACCTGTCATTTTCTCAGTCTCTGATTTAATTTCTCCATTTAAGGTAATTCTTCAAGAATGTATTTTTTTAACGGTCACAATAATACACTTATGCCTCCCATGTCATTTAGAAATATATCATACAGGCCTCAGAACACTCAGCATGTTATATGGTGAGCTTGTGGCTCACAGAGTTGGGGTGTGCAGTGTTCAAGCTGATACTTGGAAGAGATAGTGAGTTCAAATCCAAACAGGAGGAGGTTGAATATAGGCACCTCTGAAATTTTTTACTACTTTTTTCCCGCAGTGGCAAAGAAATCTATCGTTTTTTCCTCTGAAAGTTCAACACAATGCAACCTTCCAAAATAGAATTCTGACATCAAGAATTCCGTCTATAGTACATTTGAGTGCACCTGTCATTTTCTCAGTCTCTGTGTATGCATGGAGCAAGATATAGGCTCATGGATTTAAGAATGAGAGGATATCATGAGACAGCAATCTCCACCTACGGCCATACTACCTTGACAGCGCCCGATCCCGTCAGATCTCGGAAGCTAAGCAGGGTGAGGCTTGATTAGTACTGGGTTGGGAGACTGCCTGGGAATACCAGGTGCTGTAGGGGTTTTTATTTTTCGCTTCCCTAATGAAAATATACATGGCATTCCTCGCAGCAAATGAAAATGTTTCATTTCTTGCTACTTTTTTCCCGCAGTGGCAAAGAAATATATCGTTTTTTCCTCTGAAAGTTCAACACAATGCAACCTTCCAAAATAGAATTCTGACATCAAGAATTCCGTCTATAGTACATTTGAGTGCACCTGTCATTTTCTCAGTCTCTGTGTATGCATGGAGCAAGATATAGGCTCATGGATTTAAGAATGAGAGGATATCATGAGACAGCAATCTCCACCTACGGCCATACTACCTTGAAAGCGCCCGATCCCGTCAGATCTCGGAAGCTAAGCAGGGTGAGGCTTGATTAGTACTGGGTTGGGAGACTGCCTGGGAATACCAGGTGCTGTGGGTGTTTTTATTTTTTGCTTCCCTAATGAAAATATACATGGCATTCCTTGCAGCAAATGAAAATGTTTCATTTTTTACTACTTTTTTCCCGCAGTGGCAAAGAAATATATCGTTTTTTCCTCAGAAAGTTCAACACAATGCAACCTTCCAAAATAGAATTCTGACATCAAGAATTCCGTCTATAGTACATTTGAGTGCACCTGTCATTTTCTCAGTCTCTGTGTATGCATGGAGCAAGATATAGGCTCATGGATTTAAGAATGAGAGGATATCATGAGACAGCAATCTCCACCTACGGCCATACTACCTTGAAAGCGCCCGATCCCGTCAGATCTCGGAAGCTAAGCAGGGTGAGGCTTGATTAGTACTGGGTTGGGAGACTGCCTGGGAATACCAGGTGCTGTAGGGGTTTTTATTTTTCGCTTCCCTAATGAAAATATACATGGCATTCCTCGCAGCAAATGAAAATGTTTCATTTCTTGCTACTTTTTTCCCGGAGTGGCAAAGAAATATATTGTTTTTTCCTCTGAAAGTTCAACACAATGCAACCTTCCAAAATAGAATTCTGACATCAAGAATTCCGTCTATAGTATATTTGAGTGCACCTGTCATTTTCTCAGTCTCTGATTTAATTTCTCCATTTAAGGTAATTCTTCAAGAATGTATTTTTTTAACGGTCACAATAATACACTTATGCCTCCCATGTCATTTAGAAATATATCATACAGGCCTCAGAACACTAAGCATGTTATATGGTGAGCTTGTGGCTCACAGAGTTGGGGTGTGCAGTGTTCAAGCTGATACTTGGAAGAGATAGTGAGTTCAAATCCAAACAGGAGGAGGTTGAATATAGGCACCTCTGAAATTTTTTACTACTTTTTTCCCGCAGTGGCAAAGAAATCTATCGTTTTTTCCTCTGAAAGTTCAACACAATGCAACCTTCCAAAATAGAATTCTGACATCAAGAATTCCGTCTATAGTACATTTGAGTGCACCTGTCATTTTCTCAGTCTCTGTGTATGCATGGAGCAAGATATAGGCTCATGGATTTAAGAATGAGAGGATATCATGAGACAGCAATCTCCACCTACGGCCATACTACCTTGACAGCGCCCGATCCCGTCAGATCTCGGAAGCTAAGCAGGGTGAGGCTTGATTAGTACTGGGTTGGGAGACTGCCTGGGAATACCAGGTGCTGTAGGGGTTTTTATTTTTCGCTTCCCTAATGAAAATATACATGGCATTCCTCGCAGCAAATGAAAATGTTTCATTTCTTGCTACTTTTTTCCCGCAGTGGCAAAGAAATCTATCGTTTTTTCCTCTGAAAGTTCAACACAATGCAACCTTCCAAAATAGAATTCTGACATCAAGAATTCCGTCTATAGTACATTTGAGTGCACCTGTCATTTTCTCAGTCTCTGTGTATGCATGGAGCAAGATATAGGCTCATGGATTTAAGAATGAGAGGATATCATGAGACAGCAATCTCCACCTACGGCCATACTACCTTGACAGCGCCCGATCCCGTCAGATCTCGGAAGCTAAGCAGGGTGAGGCTTGATTAGTACTGGGTTGGGAGACTGCCTGGGAATACCAGGTGCTGTAGGGGTTTTTATTTTTCGCTTCCCTAATGAAAATATACATGGCATTCCTCGCAGCAAATGAAAATGTTTCATTTCTTGCTACTTTTTTCCCGCAGTGGCAAAGAAATCTATCGTTTTTTCCTCTGAAAGTTCAACACAATGCAACCTTCCAAAATAGAATTCTGACATCAAGAATTCCGTCTATAGTACATTTGAGTGCACCTGTCATTTTCTCAGTCTCTGTGTATGCATGGAGCAAGATATAGGCTCATGGATTTAAGAATGAGAGGATATCATGAGACAGCAATCTCCACCTACGGCCATACTACCTTGACAGCGCCCGATCCCGTCAGATCTCGGAAGCTAAGCAGGGTGAGGCTTGATTAGTACTGGGTTGGGAGACTGCCTGGGAATACCAGGTGCTGTAGGGGTTTTTATTTTTCGCTTCCCTAATGAAAATATACATGGCATTCCTCGCAGCAAATGAAAATGTTTCATTTCTTGCTACTTTTTTCCCGCAGTGGCAAAGAAATATATCGTTTTTTCCTCTGAAAGTTCAACACAATGCAACCTTCCAAAATAGAATTCTGACATCAAGAATTCCGTCTATAGTACATTTGAGTGCACCTGTCATTTTCTCAGTCTCTGTGTATGCATGGAGCAAGATATAGGCTCATGGATTTAAGAATGAGAGGATATCATGAGACAGCAATCTCCACCTACGGCCATACTACCTTGACAGCGCCCGATCCCGTCAGATCTCGGAAGCTAAGCAGGGTGAGGCTTGATTAGTACTGGGTTGGGAGACTGCCTGGGAATACCAGGTGCTGTAGGGGTTTTTATTTTTCGCTTCCCTAATGAAAATATACATGGCATTCCTCGCAGCAAATGAAAATGTTTCATTTCTTGCTACTTTTTTCCCGCAGTGGCAAAGAAATATATCGTTTTTTCCTCTGAAAGTTCAACACAATGCAACCTTCCAAAATAGAATTCTGACATCAAGAATTCCGTCTATAGTACATTTGAGTGCACCTGTCATTTTCTCAGTCTCTGTGTATGCATGGAGCAAGATATAGGCTCATGGATTTAAGAATGAGAGGATATCATGAGACAGCAATCTCCACCTACGGCCATACTACCTTGACAGCGCCCGATCCCGTCAGATCTCGGAAGCTAAGCAGGGTGAGGCTTGATTAGTACTGGGTTGGGAGACTGCCTGGGAATACCAGGTGCTGTGGGTGTTTTTATTTTTTGCTTCCCTAATGAAAATATACATGGCATTCCTTGCAGCAAATGAAAATGTTTCATTTTTTACTACTTTTTTCCCGCAGTGGCAAAGAAATATATCGTTTTTTCCTCAGAAAGTTCAACACAATGCAACCTTCCAAAATAGAATTCTGACATCAAGAATTCCGTCTATAGTACATTTGAGTGCACCTGTCATTTTCTCAGTCTCTGTGTATGCATGGAGCAAGATATAGGCTCATGGATTTAAGAATGAGAGGATATCATGAGACAGCAATCTCCACCTACGGCCATACTACCTTGAAAGCGCCCGATCCCGTCAGATCTCGGAAGCTAAGCAGGGTGAGGCTTGATTAGTACTGGGTTGGGAGACTGCCTGGGAATACCAGGTGCTGTAGGGGTTTTTATTTTTCGCTTCCCTAATGAAAATATACATGGCATTCCTCGCAGCAAATGAAAATGTTTCATTTCTTGCTACTTTTTTCCCGGAGTGGCAAAGAAATATATTGTTTTTTCCTCTGAAAGTTCAACACAATGCAACCTTCCAAAATAGAATTCTGACATCAAGATTTCCGTCTATAGTATATTTGAGTGCACCTGTCATTTTCTCAGTCTCTGATTTAATTTCTCCATTTAAGGTAATTCTTCAAGAATGTATTTTTTTAACGGTCACAATAATACACTTATGCCTCCCATGTCATTTAGAAATATATCATACAGGCCTCAGAACACTAAGCATGTTATATGGTGAGCTTGTGGCTCACAGAGTTGGGGTGTGCAGTGTTGAAGCTGATACTTGGAAGAGATAGTGAGTTCAAATCCAAACAGGAGGAGGTTGAATATAGGCACCTCTGAAATTTTTTACTACTTTTTTCCCGCAGTGGCAAAGAAATCTATCGTTTTTTCCTCTGAAAGTTCAACACAATGCAACCTTCCAAAATAGAATTCTGACATCAAGAATTCCGTCTATAGTACATTTGAGTGCACCTGTCATTTTCTCAGTCTCTGTGTATGCATGGAGCAAGATATAGGCTCATGGATTTAAGAATGAGAGGATATCATGAGACAGCAATCTCCACCTACGGCCATACTACCTTGACAGCGCCCGATCCCGTCAGATCTCGGAAGCTAAGCAGGGTGAGGCTTGATTAGTACTGGGTTGGGAGACTGCCTGGGAATACCAGGTGCTGTAGGGGTTTTTATTTTTCGCTTCCCTAATGAAAATATACATGGCATTCCTCGCAGCAAATGAAAATGTTTCATTTCTTGCTACTTTTTTCCCGCAGTGGCAAAGAAATATATCGTTTTTTCCTCTGAAAGTTCAACACAATGCAACCTTCCAAAATAGAATTCTGACATCAAGAATTCCGTCTATAGTACATTTGAGTGCACCTGTCATTTTCTCAGTCTCTGTGTATGCATGGAGCAAGATATAGGCTCATGGATTTAAGAATGAGAGGATATCATGAGACAGCAATCTCCACCTACGGCCATACTACCTTGACAGCGCCCGATCCCGTCAGATCTCGGAAGCTAAGCAGGGTGAGGCTTGATTAGTACTGGGTTGGGAGACTGCCTGGGAATACCAGGTGCTGTAGGGGTTTTTATTTTTCGCTTCCCTAATGAAAATATACATGGCATTCCTCGCAGCAAATGAAAATGTTTCATTTCTTGCTACTTTTTTCCCGCAGTGGCAAAGAAATCTATCGTTTTTTCCTCTGAAAGTTCAACACAATGCAACCTTCCAAAATAGAATTCTGACATCAAGAATTCCGTCTATAGTACATTTGAGTGCACCTGTCATTTTCTCAGTCTCTGTGTATGCATGGAGCAAGATATAGGCTCATGGATTTAAGAATGAGAGGATATCATGAGACAGCAATCTCCACCTACGGCCATACTACCTTGACAGCGCCCGATCCCGTCAGATCTCGGAAGCTAAGCAGGGTGAGGCTTGATTAGTACTGGGTTGGGAGACTGCCTGGGAATACCAGGTGCTGTAGGGGTTTTTATTTTTCGCTTCCCTAATGAAAATATACATGGCATTCCTCGCAGCAAATGAAAATGTTTCATTTCTTGCTACTTTTTTCCCGCAGTGGCAAAGAAATATATCGTTTTTTCCTCTGAAAGTTCAACACAATGCAACCTTCCAAAATAGAATTCTGACATCAAGAATTCCGTCTATAGTACATTTGAGTGCACCTGTCATTTTCTCAGTCTCTGTGTATGCATGGAGCAAGATATAGGCTCATGGATTTAAGAATGAGAGGATATCATGAGACAGCAATCTCCACCTACGGCCATACTACCTTGACAGCGCCCGATCCCGTCAGATCTCGGAAGCTAAGCAGGGTGAGGCTTGATTAGTACTGGGTTGGGAGACTGCCTGGGAATACCAGGTGCTGTAGGGGTTTTTATTTTTCGCTTCCCTAATGAAAATATACATGGCATTCCTCGCAGCAAATGAAAATGTTTCATTTCTTGCTACTTTTTTCCCGCAGTGGCAAAGAAATCTATCGTTTTTTCCTCTGAAAGTTCAACACAATGCAACCTTCCAAAATAGAATTCTGACATCAAGAATTCCGTCTATAGTACATTTGAGTGCACCTGTCATTTTCTCAGTCTCTGTGTATGCATGGAGCAAGATATAGGCTCATGGATTTAAGAATGAGAGGATATCATGAGACAGCAATCTCCACCTACGGCCATACTACCTTGACAGCGCCCGATCCCGTCAGATCTCGGAAGCTAAGCAGGGTGAGGCTTGATTAGTACTGGGTTGGGAGACTGCCTGGGAATACCAGGTGCTGTAGGGGTTTTTATTTTTCGCTTCCCTAATGAAAATATACATGGCATTCCTCGCAGCAAATGAAAATGTTTCATTTCTTGCTACTTTTTTCCCGCAGTGGCAAAGAAATCTATCGTTTTTTCCTCTGAAAGTTCAACACAATGCAACCTTCCAAAATAGAATTCTGACATCAAGAATTCCGTCTATAGTACATTTGAGTGCACCTGTCATTTTCTCAGTCTCTGTGTATGCATGGAGCAAGATATAGGCTCATGGATTTAAGAATGAGAGGATATCATGAGACAGCAATCTCCACCTACGGCCATACTACCTTGACAGCGCCCGATCCCGTCAGATCTCGGAAGCTAAGCAGGGTGAGGCTTGATTAGTACTGGGTTGGGAGACTGCCTGGGAATACCAGGTGCTGTGGGTGTTTTTATTTTTTGCTTCCCTAATGAAAATATACATGGCATTCCTTGCAGCAAATGAAAATGTTTCATTTTTTACTACTTTTTTCCCGCAGTGGCAAAGAAATATATCGTTTTTTCCTCAGAAAGTTCAACACAATGCAACCTTCCAAAATAGAATTCTGACATCAAGAATTCCGTCTATAGTACATTTGAGTGCACCTGTCATTTTCTCAGTCTCTGTGTATGCATGGAGCAAGATATAGGCTCATGGATTTAAGAATGAGAGGATATCATGAGACAGCAATCTCCACCTACGGCCATACTACCTTGACAGCGCCCGATCCCGTCAGATCTCGGAAGCTAAGCAGGGTGAGGCTTGATTAGTACTGGGTTGGGAGACTGCCTGGGAATACCAGGTGCTGTAGGGGTTTTTATTTTTCGCTTCCCTAATGAAAATATACATGGCATTCCTCGCAGCAAATGAAAATGTTTCATTTCTTGCTACTTTTTTCCCGCAGTGGCAAAGAAATATATCGTTTTTTCCTCTGAAAGTTCAACACAATGCAACCTTCCAAAATAGAATTCTGACATCAAGAATTCCGTCTATAGTACATTTGAGTGCACCTGTCATTTTCTCAGTCTCTGTGTATGCATGGAGCAAGATATAGGCTCATGGATTTAAGAATGAGAGGATATCATGAGACAGCAATCTCCACCTACGGCCATACTACCTTGACAGCGCCCGATCCCGTCAGATCTCGGAAGCTAAGCAGGGTGAGGCTTGATTAGTACTGGGTTGGGAGACTGCCTGGGAATACCAGGTGCTGTAGGGGTTTTTATTTTTCGCTTCCCTAATGAAAATATACATGGCATTCCTCGCAGCAAATGAAAATGTTTCATTTCTTGCTACTTTTTTCCCGCAGTGGCAAAGAAATCTATCGTTTTTTCCTCTGAAAGTTCAACACAATGCAACCTTCCAAAATAGAATTCTGACATCAAGAATTCCGTCTATAGTACATTTGAGTGCACCTGTCATTTTCTCAGTCTCTGTGTATGCATGGAGCAAGATATAGGCTCATGGATTTAAGAATGAGAGGATATCATGAGACAGCAATCTCCACCTACGGCCATACTACCTTGACAGCGCCCGATCCCGTCAGATCTCGGAAGCTAAGCAGGGTGAGGCTTGATTAGTACTGGGTTGGGAGACTGCCTGGGAATACCAGGTGCTGTAGGGGTTTTTATTTTTCGCTTCCCTAATGAAAATATACATGGCATTCCTCGCAGCAAATGAAAATGTTTCATTTCTTGCTACTTTTTTCCCGCAGTGGCAAAGAAATCTATCGTTTTTTCCTCTGAAAGTTCAACACAATGCAACCTTCCAAAATAGAATTCTGACATCAAGAATTCCGTCTATAGTACATTTGAGTGCACCTGTCATTTTCTCAGTCTCTGTGTATGCATGGAGCAAGATATAGGCTCATGGATTTAAGAATGAGAGGATATCATGAGACAGCAATCTCCACCTACGGCCATACTACCTTGACAGCGCCCGATCCCGTCAGATCTCGGAAGCTAAGCAGGGTGAGGCTTGATTAGTACTGGGTTGGGAGACTGCCTGGGAATACCAGGTGCTGTAGGGGTTTTTATTTTTCGCTTCCCTAATGAAAATATACATGGCATTCCTCGCAGCAAATGAAAATGTTTCATTTCTTGCTACTTTTTTCCCGGAGTGGCAAAGAAATATATTGTTTTTTCCTCTGAAAGTTCAACACAATGCAACCTTCCAAAATAGAATTTTGACATCAAGAATTCCGTCTATAGTATATTTGAGTGCACCTGTCATTTTCTCAGTCTCTGATTTAATTTCTCCATTTAAGGTAATTCTTCAAGAATGTATTTTTTTAACGGTCACAATAATACACTTATGCCTCCCATGTCATTTAGAAATATATCATACAGGCCTCAGAACACTCAGCATGTTATATGGTGAGCTTGTGGCTCACAGAGTTGGGGTGTGCAGTGTTCAAGCTGATACTTGGAAGAGATAGTGAGTTCAAATCCAAACAGGAGGAGGTTGAATATAGGCACCTCTGAAATTTTTTACTACTTTTTTCCCGCAGTGGCAAAGAAATCTATCGTTTTTTCCTCTGAAAGTTCAACACAATGCAACCTTCCAAAATAGAATTCTGACATCAAGAATTCCGTCTATAGTACATTTGAGTGCACCTGTCATTTTCTCAGTCTCTGTGTATGCATGGAGCAAGATATAGGCTCATGGATTTAAGAATGAGAGGATATCATGAGACAGCAATCTCCACCTACGGCCATACTACCTTGACAGCGCCCGATCCCGTCAGATCTCGGAAGCTAAGCAGGGTGAGGCTTGATTAGTACTGGGTTGGGAGACTGCCTGGGAATACCAGGTGCTGTAGGGGTTTTTATTTTTCGCTTCCCTAATGAAAATATACATGGCATTCCTCGCAGCAAATGAAAATGTTTCATTTCTTGCTACTTTTTTCCCGCAGTGGCAAAGAAATATATCGTTTTTTCCTCTGAAAGTTCAACACAATGCAACCTTCCAAAATAGAATTCTGAAATCAAGAATTCCGTCTATAGTACATTTGAGTGCACCTGTCATTTTCTCAGTCTCTGTGTATGCATGGAGCAAGATATAGGCTCATGGATTTAAGAATGAGAGGATATCATGAGACAGCAATCTCCACCTACGGCCATACTACCTTGAAAGCGCCCGATCCCGTCAGATCTCGGAAGCTAAGCAGGGTGAGGCTTGATTAGTACTGGGTTGGGAGACTGCCTGGGAATACCAGGTGCTGTGGGTGTTTTTATTTTTTGCTTCCCTAATGAAAATATACATGGCATTCCTTGCAGCAAATGAAAATGTTTCATTTTTTACTACTTTTTTCCCGCAGTGGCAAAGAAATATATCGTTTTTTCCTCAGAAAGTTCAACACAATGCAACCTTCCAAAATAGAATTCTGACATCAAGAATTCCGTCTATAGTACATTTGAGTGCACCTGTCATTTTCTCAGTCTCTGTGTATGCATGGAGCAAGATATAGGCTCATGGATTTAAGAATGAGAGGATATCATGAGACAGCAATCTCCACCTACGGCCATACTACCTTGAAAGCGCCCGATCCCGTCAGATCTCGGAAGCTAAGCAGGGTGAGGCTTGATTAGTACTGGGTTGGGAGACTGCCTGGGAATACCAGGTGCTGTAGGGGTTTTTATTTTTCGCTTCCCTAATGAAAATATACATGGCATTCCTCGCAGCAAATGAAAATGTTTCATTTCTTGCTACTTTTTTCCCGGAGTGGCAAAGAAATATATTGTTTTTTCCTCTGAAAGTTCAACACAATGCAACCTTCCAAAATAGAATTCTGACATCAAGAATTCCGTCTATAGTATATTTGAGTGCACCTGTCATTTTCTCAGTCTCTGATTTAATTTCTCCATTTAAGGTAATTCTTCAAGAATGTATTTTTTTAACGGTCACAATAATACACTTATGCCTCCCATGTCATTTAGAAATATATCATACAGGCCTCAGAACACTAAGCATGTTATATGGTGAGCTTGTGGCTCACAGAGTTGGGGTGTGCAGTGTTCAAGCTGATACTTGGAAGAGATAGTGAGTTCAAATCCAAACAGGAGGAGGTTGAATATAGGCACCTCTGAAATTTTTTACTACTTTTTTCCCGCAGTGGCAAAGAAATCTATCGTTTTTTCCTCTGAAAGTTCAACACAATGCAACCTTCCAAAATAGAATTCTGACATCAAGAATTCCGTCTATAGTACATTTGAGTGCACCTGTCATTTTCTCAGTCTCTGTGTATGCATGGAGCAAGATATAGGCTCATGGATTTAAGAATGAGAGGATATCATGAGACAGCAATCTCCACCTACGGCCATACTACCTTGACAGCGCCCGATCCCGTCAGATCTCGGAAGCTAAGCAGGGTGAGGCTTGATTAGTACTGGGTTGGGAGACTGCCTGGGAATACCAGGTGCTGTAGGGGTTTTTATTTTTCGCTTCCCTAATGAAAATATACATGGCATTCCTCGCAGCAAATGAAAATGTTTCATTTCTTGCTACTTTTTTCCCGCAGTGGCAAAGAAATATATCGTTTTTTCCTCTGAAAGTTCAACACAATGCAACCTTCCAAAATAGAATTCTGACATCAAGAATTCCGTCTATAGTACATTTGAGTGCACCTGTCATTTTCTCAGTCTCTGTGTATGCATGGAGCAAGATATAGGCTCATGGATTTAAGAATGAGAGGATATCATGAGACAGCAATCTCCACCTACGGCCATACTACCTTGACAGCGCCCGATCCCGTCAGATCTCGGAAGCTAAGCAGGGTGAGGCTTGATTAGTACTGGGTTGGGAGACTGCCTGGGAATACCAGGTGCTGTAGGGGTTTTTATTTTTCGCTTCCCTAATGAAAATATACATGGCATTCCTCGCAGCAAATGAAAATGTTTCATTTCTTGCTACTTTTTTCCCGCAGTGGCAAAGAAATCTATCGTTTTTTCCTCTGAAAGTTCAACACAATGCAACCTTCCAAAATAGAATTCTGACATCAAGAATTCCGTCTATAGTACATTTGAGTGCACCTGTCATTTTCTCAGTCTCTGTGTATGCATGGAGCAAGATATAGGCTCATGGATTTAAGAATGAGAGGATATCATGAGACAGCAATCTCCACCTACGGCCATACTACCTTGACAGCGCCCGATCCCGTCAGATCTCGGAAGCTAAGCAGGGTGAGGCTTGATTAGTACTGGGTTGGGAGACTGCCTGGGAATACCAGGTGCTGTAGGGGTTTTTATTTTTCGCTTCCCTAATGAAAATATACATGGCATTCCTCGCAGCAAATGAAAATGTTTCATTTCTTGCTACTTTTTTCCCGCAGTGGCAAAGAAATATATCGTTTTTTCCTCTGAAAGTTCAACACAATGCAACCTTCCAAAATAGAATTCTGACATCAAGAATTCCGTCTATAGTACATTTGAGTGCACCTGTCATTTTCTCAGTCTCTGTGTATGCATGGAGCAAGATATAGGCTCATGGATTTAAGAATGAGAGGATATCATGAGACAGCAATCTCCACCTACGGCCATACTACCTTGACAGCGCCCGATCCCGTCAGATCTCGGAAGCTAAGCAGGGTGAGGCTTGATTAGTACTGGGTTGGGAGACTGCCTGGGAATACCAGGTGCTGTAGGGGTTTTTATTTTTCGCTTCCCTAATGAAAATATACATGGCATTCCTCGCAGCAAATGAAAATGTTTCATTTCTTGCTACTTTTTTCCCGCAGTGGCAAAGAAATCTATCGTTTTTTCCTCTGAAAGTTCAACACAATGCAACCTTCCAAAATAGAATTCTGACATCAAGAATTCCGTCTATAGTACATTTGAGTGCACCTGTCATTTTCTCAGTCTCTGTGTATGCATGGAGCAAGATATAGGCTCATGGATTTAAGAATGAGAGGATATCATGAGACAGCAATCTCCACCTACGGCCATACTACCTTGACAGCGCCCGATCCCGTCAGATCTCGGAAGCTAAGCAGGGTGAGGCTTGATTAGTACTGGGTTGGGAGACTGCCTGGGAATACCAGGTGCTGTAGGGGTTTTTATTTTTCGCTTCCCTAATGAAAATATACATGGCATTCCTCGCAGCAAATGAAAATGTTTCATTTCTTGCTACTTTTTTCCCGCAGTGGCAAAGAAATCTATCGTTTTTTCCTCTGAAAGTTCAACACAATGCAACCTTCCAAAATAGAATTCTGACATCAAGAATTCCGTCTATAGTACATTTGAGTGCACCTGTCATTTTCTCAGTCTCTGTGTATGCATGGAGCAAGATATAGGCTCATGGATTTAAGAATGAGAGGATATCATGAGACAGCAATCTCCACCTACGGCCATACTACCTTGACAGCGCCCGATCCCGTCAGATCTCGGAAGCTAAGCAGGGTGAGGCTTGATTAGTACTGGGTTGGGAGACTGCCTGGGAATACCAGGTGCTGTGGGTGTTTTTATTTTTTGCTTCCCTAATGAAAATATACATGGCATTCCTTGCAGCAAATGAAAATGTTTCATTTTTTACTACTTTTTTCCCGCAGTGGCAAAGAAATATATCGTTTTTTCCTCAGAAAGTTCAACACAATGCAACCTTCCAAAATAGAATTCTGACATCAAGAATTCCGTCTATAGTACATTTGAGTGCACCTGTCATTTTCTCAGTCTCTGTGTATGCATGGAGCAAGATATAGGCTCATGGATTTAAGAATGAGAGGATATCATGAGACAGCAATCTCCACCTACGGCCATACTACCTTGACAGCGCCCGATCCCGTCAGATCTCGGAAGCTAAGCAGGGTGAGGCTTGATTAGTACTGGGTTGGGAGACTGCCTGGGAATACCAGGTGCTGTAGGGGTTTTTATTTTTCGCTTCCCTAATGAAAATATACATGGCATTCCTCGCAGCAAATGAAAATGTTTCATTTCTTGCTACTTTTTTCCCGCAGTGGCAAAGAAATATATCGTTTTTTCCTCTGAAAGTTCAACACAATGCAACCTTCCAAAATAGAATTCTGACATCAAGAATTCCGTCTATAGTACATTTGAGTGCACCTGTCATTTTCTCAGTCTCTGTGTATGCATGGAGCAAGATATAGGCTCATGGATTTAAGAATGAGAGGATATCATGAGACAGCAATCTCCACCTACGGCCATACTACCTTGACAGCGCCCGATCCCGTCAGATCTCGGAAGCTAAGCAGGGTGAGGCTTGATTAGTACTGGGTTGGGAGACTGCCTGGGAATACCAGGTGCTGTAGGGGTTTTTATTTTTCGCTTCCCTAATGAAAATATACATGGCATTCCTCGCAGCAAATGAAAATGTTTCATTTCTTGCTACTTTTTTCCCGCAGTGGCAAAGAAATCTATCGTTTTTTCCTCTGAAAGTTCAACACAATGCAACCTTCCAAAATAGAATTCTGACATCAAGAATTCCGTCTATAGTACATTTGAGTGCACCTGTCATTTTCTCAGTCTCTGTGTATGCATGGAGCAAGATATAGGCTCATGGATTTAAGAATGAGAGGATATCATGAGACAGCAATCTCCACCTACGGCCATACTACCTTGACAGCGCCCGATCCCGTCAGATCTCGGAAGCTAAGCAGGGTGAGGCTTGATTAGTACTGGGTTGGGAGACTGCCTGGGAATACCAGGTGCTGTAGGGGTTTTTATTTTTCGCTTCCCTAATGAAAATATACATGGCATTCCTCGCAGCAAATGAAAATGTTTCATTTCTTGCTACTTTTTTCCCGCAGTGGCAAAGAAATCTATCGTTTTTTCCTCTGAAAGTTCAACACAATGCAACCTTCCAAAATAGAATTCTGACATCAAGAATTCCGTCTATAGTACATTTGAGTGCACCTGTCATTTTCTCAGTCTCTGTGTATGCATGGAGCAAGATATAGGCTCATGGATTTAAGAATGAGAGGATATCATGAGACAGCAATCTCCACCTACGGCCATACTACCTTGACAGCGCCCGATCCCGTCAGATCTCGGAAGCTAAGCAGGGTGAGGCTTGATTAGTACTGGGTTGGGAGACTGCCTGGGAATACCAGGTGCTGTAGGGGTTTTTATTTTTCGCTTCCCTAATGAAAATATACATGGCATTCCTCGCAGCAAATGAAAATGTTTCATTTCTTGCTACTTTTTTCCCGCAGTGGCAAAGAAATATATCGTTTTTTCCTCTGAAAGTTCAACACAATGCAACCTTCCAAAATAGAATTCTGACATCAAGAATTCCGTCTATAGTACATTTGAGTGCACCTGTCATTTTCTCAGTCTCTGTGTATGCATGGAGCAAGATATAGGCTCATGGATTTAAGAATGAGAGGATATCATGAGACAGCAATCTCCACCTACGGCCATACTACCTTGACAGCGCCCGATCCCGTCAGATCTCGGAAGCTAAGCAGGGTGAGGCTTGATTAGTACTGGGTTGGGAGACTGCCTGGGAATACCAGGTGCTGTAGGGGTTTTTATTTTTCGCTTCCCTAATGAAAATATACATGGCATTCCTCGCAGCAAATGAAAATGTTTCATTTCTTGCTACTTTTTTCCCGCAGTGGCAAAGAAATATATCGTTTTTTCCTCTGAAAGTTCAACACAATGCAACCTTCCAAAATAGAATTCTGACATCAAGAATTCCGTCTATAGTACATTTGAGTGCACCTGTCATTTTCTCAGTCTCTGTGTATGCATGGAGCAAGATATAGGCTCATGGATTTAAGAATGAGAGGATATCATGAGACAGCAATCTCCACCTACGGCCATACTACCTTGAAAGCGCCCGATCCCGTCAGATCTCGGAAGCTAAGCAGGGTGAGGCTTGATTAGTACTGGGTTGGGAGACTGCCTGGGAATACCAGGTGCTGTAGGGGTTTTTATTTTTCGCTTCCCTAATGAAAATATACATGGCATTCCTCGCAGCAAATGAAAATGTTTCATTTCTTGCTACTTTTTTCCCGGAGTGGCAAAGAAATATATTGTTTTTTCCTCAGAAAGTTCAACACAATGCAACCTTCCAAAATAGAATTCTGACATCAAGAATTCCGTCTATAGTACATTTGAGTGCACCTGTCATTTTCTCAGTCTCTGTGTATGCATGGAGCAAGATATAGGCTCATGGATTTAAGAATGAGAGGATATCATGAGACAGCAATCTCCACCTACGGCCATACTACCTTGAAAGCGCCCGATCCCGTCAGATCTCGGAAGCTAAGCAGGGTGAGGCTTGATTAGTACTGGGTTGGGAGACTGCCTGGGAATACCAGGTGCTGTAGGGGTTTTTATTTTTCGCTTCCCTAATGAAAATATACATGGCATTCCTCGCAGCAAATGAAAATGTTTCATTTCTTGCTACTTTTTTCCCGGAGTGGCAAAGAAATATATTGTTTTTTCCTCTGAAAGTTCAACACAATGCAACCTTCCAAAATAGAATTTTGACATCAAGAATTCCGTCTATAGTATATTTGAGTGCACCTGTCATTTTCTCAGTCTCTGATTTAATTTCTCCATTTAAGGTAATTCTTCAAGAATGTATTTTTTTAACGGTCACAATAATACACTTATGCCTCCCATGTCATTTAGAAATATATCATACAGGCCTCAGAACACTCAGCATGTTATATGGTGAGCTTGTGGCTCACAGAGTTGGGGTGTGCAGTGTTCAAGCTGAT
Organism: Ascaphus truei; assembly: GCF_040206685.1. NCBI lineage: Eukaryota > Metazoa > Chordata > Amphibia > Anura > Ascaphidae > Ascaphus > Ascaphus truei. The sequence continues at coordinate 408,681 of NW_027455772.1, forward strand.
ACTTGGAAGAGATAGTGAGTTCAAATCCAAACAGGAGGAGGTTGAATATAGGCACCTCTGAAATTTTTTACTACTTTTTTCCCGCAGTGGCAAAGAAATCTATCGTTTTTTCCTCTGAAAGTTCAACACAATGCAACCTTCCAAAATAGAATTCTGACATCAAGAATTCCGTCTATAGTACATTTGAGTGCACCTGTCATTTTCTCAGTCTCTGTGTATGCATGGAGCAAGATATAGGCTCATGGATTTAAGAATGAGAGGATATCATGAGACAGCAATCTCCACCTACGGCCATACTACCTTGACAGCGCCCGATCCCGTCAGATCTCGGAAGCTAAGCAGGGTGAGGCTTGATTAGTACTGGGTTGGGAGACTGCCTGGGAATACCAGGTGCTGTAGGGGTTTTTATTTTTCGCTTCCCTAATGAAAATATACATGGCATTCCTCGCAGCAAATGAAAATGTTTCATTTCTTGCTACTTTTTTCCCGCAGTGGCAAAGAAATATATCGTTTTTTCCTCTGAAAGTTCAACACAATGCAACCTTCCAAAATAGAATTCTGACATCAAGAATTCCGTCTATAGTACATTTGAGTGCACCTGTCATTTTCTCAGTCTCTGTGTATGCATGGAGCAAGATATAGGCTCATGGATTTAAGAATGAGAGGATATCATGAGACAGCAATCTCCACCTACGGCCATACTACCTTGAAAGCGCCCGATCCCGTCAGATCTCGGAAGCTAAGCAGGGTGAGGCTTGATTAGTACTGGGTTGGGAGACTGCCTGGGAATACCAGGTGCTGTGGGTGTTTTTATTTTTTGCTTCCCTAATGAAAATATACATGGCATTCCTTGCAGCAAATGAAAATGTTTCATTTTTTACTACTTTTTTCCCGCAGTGGCAAAGAAATATATCGTTTTTTCCTCAGAAAGTTCAACACAATGCAACCTTCCAAAATAGAATTCTGACATCAAGAATTCCGTCTATAGTACATTTGAGTGCACCTGTCATTTTCTCAGTCTCTGTGTATGCATGGAGCAAGATATAGGCTCATGGATTTAAGAATGAGAGGATATCATGAGACAGCAATCTCCACCTACGGCCATACTACCTTGAAAGCGCCCGATCCCGTCAGATCTCGGAAGCTAAGCAGGGTGAGGCTTGATTAGTACTGGGTTGGGAGACTGCCTGGGAATACCAGGTGCTGTAGGGGTTTTTATTTTTCGCTTCCCTAATGAAAATATACATGGCATTCCTCGCAGCAAATGAAAATGTTTCATTTCTTGCTACTTTTTTCCCGGAGTGGCAAAGAAATATATTGTTTTTTCCTCTGAAAGTTCAACACAATGCAACCTTCCAAAATAGAATTCTGACATCAAGAATTCCGTCTATAGTATATTTGAGTGCACCTGTCATTTTCTCAGTCTCTGATTTAATTTCTCCATTTAAGGTAATTCTTCAAGAATGTATTTTTTTAACGGTCACAATAATACACTTATGCCTCCCATGTCATTTAGAAATATATCATACAGGCCTCAGAACACTAAGCATGTTATATGGTGAGCTTGTGGCTCACAGAGTTGGGGTGTGCAGTGTTCAAGCTGATACTTGGAAGAGATAGTGAGTTCAAATCCAAACAGGAGGAGGTTGAATATAGGCACCTCTGAAATTTTTTACTACTTTTTTCCCGCAGTGGCAAAGAAATCTATCGTTTTTTCCTCTGAAAGTTCAACACAATGCAACCTTCCAAAATAGAATTCTGACATCAAGAATTCCGTCTATAGTACATTTGAGTGCACCTGTCATTTTCTCAGTCTCTGTGTATGCATGGAGCAAGATATAGGCTCATGGATTTAAGAATGAGAGGATATCATGAGACAGCAATCTCCACCTACGGCCATACTACCTTGACAGCGCCCGATCCCGTCAGATCTCGGAAGCTAAGCAGGGTGAGGCTTGATTAGTACTGGGTTGGGAGACTGCCTGGGAATACCAGGTGCTGTAGGGGTTTTTATTTTTCGCTTCCCTAATGAAAATATACATGGCATTCCTCGCAGCAAATGAAAATGTTTCATTTCTTGCTACTTTTTTCCCGCAGTGGCAAAGAAATATATCGTTTTTTCCTCTGAAAGTTCAACACAATGCAACCTTCCAAAATAGAATTCTGACATCAAGAATTCCGTCTATAGTACATTTGAGTGCACCTGTCATTTTCTCAGTCTCTGTGTATGCATGGAGCAAGATATAGGCTCATGGATTTAAGAATGAGAGGATATCATGAGACAGCAATCTCCACCTACGGCCATACTACCTTGACAGCGCCCGATCCCGTCAGATCTCGGAAGCTAAGCAGGGTGAGGCTTGATTAGTACTGGGTTGGGAGACTGCCTGGGAATACCAGGTGCTGTAGGGGTTTTTATTTTTCGCTTCCCTAATGAAAATATACATGGCATTCCTCGCAGCAAATGAAAATGTTTCATTTCTTGCTACTTTTTTCCCGCAGTGGCAAAGAAATATATCGTTTTTTCCTCTGAAAGTTCAACACAATGCAACCTTCCAAAATAGAATTCTGACATCAAGAATTCCGTCTATAGTACATTTGAGTGCACCTGTCATTTTCTCAGTCTCTGTGTATGCATGGAGCAAGATATAGGCTCATGGATTTAAGAATGAGAGGATATCATGAGACAGCAATCTCCACCTACGGCCATACTACCTTGAAAGCGCCCGATCCCGTCAGATCTCGGAAGCTAAGCAGGGTGAGGCTTGATTAGTACTGGGTTGGGAGACTGCCTGGGAATACCAGGTGCTGTAGGGGTTTTTATTTTTCGCTTCCCTAATGAAAATATACATGGCATTCCTCGCAGCAAATGAAAATGTTTCATTTCTTGCTACTTTTTTCCCGGAGTGGCAAAGAAATATATTGTTTTTTCCTCTGAAAGTTCAACACAATGCAACCTTCCAAAATAGAATTCTGACATCAAGAATTCCGTCTATAGTATATTTGAGTGCACCTGTCATTTTCTCAGTCTCTGATTTAATTTCTCCATTTAAGGTAATTCTTCAAGAATGTATTTTTTTAACGGTCACAATAATACACTTATGCCTCCCATGTCATTTAGAAATATATCATACAGGCCTCAGAATACTCAGCATGTTATATGGTGAGCTTGTGGCTCACAGAGTTGGGGTGTGCAGTGTTCAAGCTGATACTTGGAAGAGATAGTGAGTTCAAATCCAAACAGGAGGAGGTTGAATATAGGCACCTCTGAAATTTTTTACTACTTTTTTCCCGCAGTGGCAAAGAAATCTATCGTTTTTTCCTCTGAAAGTTCAACACAATGCAACCTTCCAAAATAGAATTCTGACATCAAGAATTCCGTCTATAGTACATTTGAGTGCACCTGTCATTTTCTCAGTCTCTGTGTATGCATGGAGCAAGATATAGGCTCATGGATTTAAGAATGAGAGGATATCATGAGACAGCAATCTCCACCTACGGCCATACTACCTTGACAGCGCCCGATCCCGTCAGATCTCGGAAGCTAAGCAGGGTGAGGCTTGATTAGTACTGGGTTGGGAGACTGCCTGGGAATACCAGGTGCTGTAGGGGTTTTTATTTTTCGCTTCCCTAATGAAAATATACATGGCATTCCTCGCAGCAAATGAAAATGTTTCATTTCTTGCTACTTTTTTCCCGCAGTGGCAAAGAAATCTATCGTTTTTTCCTCTGAAAGTTCAACACAATGCAACCTTCCAAAATAGAATTCTGACATCAAGAATTCCGTCTATAGTACATTTGAGTGCACCTGTCATTTTCTCAGTCTCTGTGTATGCATGGAGCAAGATATAGGCTCATGGATTTAAGAATGAGAGGATATCATGAGACAGCAATCTCCACCTACGGCCATACTACCTTGACAGCGCCCGATCCCGTCAGATCTCGGAAGCTAAGCAGGGTGAGGCTTGATTAGTACTGGGTTGGGAGACTGCCTGGGAATACCAGGTGCTGTAGGGGTTTTTATTTTTCGCTTCCCTAATGAAAATATACATGGCATTCCTCGCAGCAAATGAAAATGTTTCATTTCTTGCTACTTTTTTCCCGCAGTGGCAAAGAAATATATCGTTTTTTCCTCTGAAAGTTCAACACAATGCAACCTTCCAAAATAGAATTCTGACATCAAGAATTCCGTCTATAGTACATTTGAGTGCACCTGTCATTTTCTCAGTCTCTGTGTATGCATGGAGCAAGATATAGGCTCATGGATTTAAGAATGAGAGGATATCATGAGACAGCAATCTCCACCTACGGCCATACTACCTTGAAAGCGCCCGATCCCGTCAGAGCTCGGAAGCTAAGCAGGGTGAGGCTTGATTAGTACTGGGTTGGGAGACTGCCTGGGAATACCAGGTGCTGTGGGTGTTTTTATTTTTTGCTTCCCTAATGAAAATATACATGGCATTCCTTGCAGCAAATGAAAATGTTTCATTTTTTACTACTTTTTTCCCGCAGTGGCAAAGAAATCTATCGTTTTTTCCTCTGAAAGTTCAACACAATGCAACCTTCCAAAATACAATTCTGACATCAAGAATTCCGTCTATAGTACATTTGAGTGCACCTGTCATTTTCTCAGTCTCTGTGTATGCATGGAGCAAGATATAGGCTCATGGATTTAAGAATGAGAGGATATCATGAGACAGCAATCTCCACCTACGGCCATACTACCTTGACAGCGCCCGATCCCGTCAGATCTCGGAAGCTAAGCAGGGTGAGGCTTGATTAGTACTGGGTTGGGAGACTGCCTGGGAATACCAGGTGCTGTAGGGGTTTTTATTTTTCGCTTCCCTAATGAAAATATACATGGCATTCCTCGCAGCAAATGAAAATGTTTCATTTCTTGCTACTTTTTTCCCGGAGTGGCAAAGAAATATATTGTTTTTTCCTCTGAAAGTTCAACACAATGCAACCTTCCAAAATAGAATTCTGACATCAAGAATTCCGTCTATAGTATATTTGAGTGCACCTGTCATTTTCTCAGTCTCTGATTTAATTTCTCCATTTAAGGTAATTCTTCAAGAATGTATTTTTTTAACGGTCACAATAATACACTTATGCCTCCCATGTCATTTAGAAATATATCATACAGGCCTCAGAATACTCAGCATGTTATATGGTGAGCTTGTGGCTCACAGAGTTGGGGTGTGCAGTGTTCAAGCTGATACTTGGAAGAGATAGTGAGTTCAAATCCAAACAGGAGGAGGTTGAATATAGGCACCTCTGAAATTTTTTACTACTTTTTTCCCGCAGTGGCAAAGAAATCTATCGTTTTTTCCTCTGAAAGTTCAACACAATGCAACCTTCCAAAATAGAATTCTGACATCAAGAATTCCGTCTATAGTACATTTGAGTGCACCTGTCATTTTCTCAGTCTCTGTGTATGCATGGAGCAAGATATAGGCTCATGGATTTAAGAATGAGAGGATATCATGAGACAGCAATCTCCACCTACGGCCATACTACCTTGACAGCGCCCGATCCCGTCAGATCTCGGAAGCTAAGCAGGGTGAGGCTTGATTAGTACTGGGTTGGGAGACTGCCTGGGAATACCAGGTGCTGTAGGGGTTTTTATTTTTCGCTTCCCTAATGAAAATATACATGGCATTCCTCGCAGCAAATGAAAATGTTTCATTTCTTGCTACTTTTTTCCCGCAGTGGCAAAGAAATATATCGTTTTTTCCTCTGAAAGTTCAACACAATGCAACCTTCCAAAATAGAATTCTGACATCAAGAATTCCGTCTATAGTACATTTGAGTGCACCTGTCATTTTCTCAGTCTCTGTGTATGCATGGAGCAAGATATAGGCTCATGGATTTAAGAATGAGAGGATATCATGAGACAGCAATCTCCACCTACGGCCATACTACCTTGACAGCGCCCGATCCCGTCAGATCTCGGAAGCTAAGCAGGGTGAGGCTTGATTAGTACTGGGTTGGGAGACTGCCTGGGAATACCAGGTGCTGTAGGGGTTTTTATTTTTCGCTTCCCTAATGAAAATATACATGGCATTCCTCGCAGCAAATGAAAATGTTTCATTTCTTGCTACTTTTTTCCCGCAGTGGCAAAGAAATATATCGTTTTTTCCTCTGAAAGTTCAACACAATGCAACCTTCCAAAATAGAATTCTGACATCAAGAATTCCGTCTATAGTACATTTGAGTGCACCTGTCATTTTCTCAGTCTCTGTGTATGCATGGAGCAAGATATAGGCTCATGGATTTAAGAATGAGAGGATATCATGAGACAGCAATCTCCACCTACGGCCATACTACCTTGAAAGCGCCCGATCCCGTCAGATCTCGGAAGCTAAGCAGGGTGAGGCTTGATTAGTACTGGGTTGGGAGACTGCCTGGGAATACCAGGTGCTGTAGGGGTTTTTATTTTTCGCTTCCCTAATGAAAATATACATGGCATTCCTCGCAGCAAATGAAAATGTTTCATTTCTTGCTACTTTTTTCCCGGAGTGGCAAAGAAATATATTGTTTTTTCCTCTGAAAGTTCAACACAATGCAACCTTCCAAAATAGAATTCTGACATCAAGAATTCCGTCTATAGTATATTTGAGTGCACCTGTCATTTTCTCAGTCTCTGATTTAATTTCTCCATTTAAGGTAATTCTTCAAGAATGTATTTTTTTAACGGTCACAATAATACACTTATGCCTCCCATGTCATTTAGAAATATATCATACAGGCCTCAGAATACTCAGCATGTTATATGGTGAGCTTGTGGCTCACAGAGTTGGGGTGTGCAGTGTTCAAGCTGATACTTGGAAGAGATAGTGAGTTCAAATCCAAACAGGAGGAGGTTGAATATAGGCACCTCTGAAATTTTTTACTACTTTTTTCCCGCAGTGGCAAAGAAATCTATCGTTTTTTCCTCTGAAAGTTCAACACAATGCAACCTTCCAAAATAGAATTCTGACATCAAGAATTCCGTCTATAGTACATTTGAGTGCACCTGTCATTTTCTCAGTCTCTGTGTATGCATGGAGCAAGATATAGGCTCATGGATTTAAGAATGAGAGGATATCATGAGACAGCAATCTCCACCTACGGCCATACTACCTTGACAGCGCCCGATCCCGTCAGATCTCGGAAGCTAAGCAGGGTGAGGCTTGATTAGTACTGGGTTGGGAGACTGCCTGGGAATACCAGGTGCTGTAGGGGTTTTTATTTTTCGCTTCCCTAATGAAAATATACATGGCATTCCTCGCAGCAAATGAAAATGTTTCATTTCTTGCTACTTTTTTCCCGCAGTGGCAAAGAAATCTATCGTTTTTTCCTCTGAAAGTTCAACACAATGCAACCTTCCAAAATAGAATTCTGACATCAAGAATTCCGTCTATAGTACATTTGAGTGCACCTGTCATTTTCTCAGTCTCTGTGTATGCATGGAGCAAGATATAGGCTCATGGATTTAAGAATGAGAGGATATCATGAGACAGCAATCTCCACCTACGGCCATACTACCTTGACAGCGCCCGATCCCGTCAGATCTCGGAAGCTAAGCAGGGTGAGGCTTGATTAGTACTGGGTTGGGAGACTGCCTGGGAATACCAGGTGCTGTAGGGGTTTTTATTTTTCGCTTCCCTAATGAAAATATACATGGCATTCCTCGCAGCAAATGAAAATGTTTCATTTCTTGCTACTTTTTTCCCGCAGTGGCAAAGAAATCTATCGTTTTTTCCTCTGAAAGTTCAACACAATGCAACCTTCCAAAATAGAATTCTGACATCAAGAATTCCGTCTATAGTACATTTGAGTGCACCTGTCATTTTCTCAGTCTCTGTGTATGCATGGAGCAAGATATAGGCTCATGGATTTAAGAATGAGAGGATATCATGAGACAGCAATCTCCACCTACGGCCATACTACCTTGAAAGCGCCCGATCCCGTCAGAGCTCGGAAGCTAAGCAGGGTGAGGCTTGATTAGTACTGGGTTGGGAGACTGCCTGGGAATACCAGGTGCTGTGGGTGTTTTTATTTTTTGCTTCCCTAATGAAAATATACATGGCATTCCTTGCAGCAAATGAAAATGTTTCATTTTTTACTACTTTTTTCCCGCAGTGGCAAAGAAATCTATCGTTTTTTCCTCTGAAAGTTCAACACAATGCAACCTTCCAAAATACAATTCTGACATCAAGAATTCCGTCTATAGTACATTTGAGTGCACCTGTCATTTTCTCAGTCTCTGTGTATGCATGGAGCAAGATATAGGCTCATGGATTTAAGAATGAGAGGATATCATGAGACAGCAATCTCCACCTACGGCCATACTACCTTGACAGCGCCCGATCCCGTCAGATCTCGGAAGCTAAGCAGGGTGAGGCTTGATTAGTACTGGGTTGGGAGACTGCCTGGGAATACCAGGTGCTGTAGGGGTTTTTATTTTTCGCTTCCCTAATGAAAATATACATGGCATTCCTCGCAGCAAATGAAAATGTTTCATTTCTTGCTACTTTTTTCCCGCAGTGGCAAAGAAATCTATCGTTTTTTCCTCTGAAAGTTCAACACAATGCAACCTTCCAAAATAGAATTCTGACATCAAGAATTCCGTCTATAGTACATTTGAGTGCACCTGTCATTTTCTCAGTCTCTGTGTATGCATGGAGCAAGATATAGGCTCATGGATTTAAGAATGAGAGGATATCATGAGACAGCAATCTCCACCTACGGCCATACTACCTTGAAAGCGCCCGATCCCGTCAGATCTCGGAAGCTAAGCAGGGTGAGGCTTGATTAGTACTGGGTTGGGAGACTGCCTGGGAATACCAGGTGCTGTAGGGGTTTTTATTTTTCGCTTCCCTAATGAAAATATACATGGCATTCCTCGCAGCAAATGAAAATGTTTCATTTCTTGCTACTTTTTTCCCGGAGTGGCAAAGAAATATATTGTTTTTTCCTCAGAAAGTTCAACACAATGCAACCTTCCAAAATAGAATTCTGACATCAAGAATTCCGTCTATAGTACATTTGAGTGCACCTGTCATTTTCTCAGTCTCTGTGTATGCATGGAGCAAGATATAGGCTCATGGATTTAAGAATGAGAGGATATCATGAGACAGCAATCTCCACCTACGGCCATACTACCTTGAAAGCGCCCGATCCCGTCAGATCTCGGAAGCTAAGCAGGGTGAGGCTTGATTAGTACTGGGTTGGGAGACTGCCTGGGAATACCAGGTGCTGTAGGGGTTTTTATTTTTCGCTTCCCTAATGAAAATATACATGGCATTCCTCGCAGCAAATGAAAATGTTTCATTTCTTGCTACTTTTTTCCCGGAGTGGCAAAGAAATATATTGTTTTTTCCTCTGAAAGTTCAACACAATGCAACCTTCCAAAATAGAATTTTGACATCAAGAATTCCGTCTATAGTATATTTGAGTGCACCTGTCATTTTCTCAGTCTCTGATTTAATTTCTCCATTTAAGGTAATTCTTCAAGAATGTATTTTTTTAACGGTCACAATAATACACTTATGCCTCCCATGTCATTTAGAAATATATCATACAGGCCTCAGAACACTCAGCATGTTATATGGTGAGCTTGTGGCTCACAGAGTTGGGGTGTGCAGTGTTCAAGCTGATACTTGGAAGAGATAGTGAGTTCAAATCCAAACAGGAGGAGGTTGAATATAGGCACCTCTGAAATTTTTTACTACTTTTTTCCCGCAGTGGCAAAGAAATCTATCGTTTTTTCCTCTGAAAGTTCAACACAATGCAACCTTCCAAAATAGAATTCTGACATCAAGAATTCCGTCTATAGTACATTTGAGTGCACCTGTCATTTTCTCAGTCTCTGTGTATGCATGGAGCAAGATATAGGCTCATGGATTTAAGAATGAGAGGATATCATGAGACAGCAATCTCCACCTACGGCCATACTACCTTGACAGCGCCCGATCCCGTCAGATCTCGGAAGCTAAGCAGGGTGAGGCTTGATTAGTACTGGGTTGGGAGACTGCCTGGGAATACCAGGTGCTGTAGGGGTTTTTATTTTTCGCTTCCCTAATGAAAATATACATGGCATTCCTCGCAGCAAATGAAAATGTTTCATTTCTTGCTACTTTTTTCCCGCAGTGGCAAAGAAATCTATCGTTTTTTCCTCTGAAAGTTCAACACAATGCAACCTTCCAAAATAGAATTCTGACATCAAGAATTCCGTCTATAGTACATTTGAGTGCACCTGTCATTTTCTCAGTCTCTGTGTATGCATGGAGCAAGATATAGGCTCATGGATTTAAGAATGAGAGGATATCATGAGACAGCAATCTCCACCTACGGCCATACTACCTTGACAGCGCCCGATCCCGTCAGATCTCGGAAGCTAAGCAGGGTGAGGCTTGATTAGTACTGGGTTGGGAGACTGCCTGGGAATACCAGGTGCTGTAGGGGTTTTTATTTTTCGCTTCCCTAATGAAAATATACATGGCATTCCTCGCAGCAAATGAAAATGTTTCATTTCTTGCTACTTTTTTCCCGCAGTGGCAAAGAAATCTATCGTTTTTTCCTCTGAAAGTTCAACACAATGCAACCTTCCAAAATAGAATTCTGACATCAAGAATTCCGTCTATAGTACATTTGAGTGCACCTGTCATTTTCTCAGTCTCTGTGTATGCATGGAGCAAGATATAGGCTCATGGATTTAAGAATGAGAGGATATCATGAGACAGCAATCTCCACCTACGGCCATACTACCTTGACAGCGCCCGATCCCGTCAGATCTCGGAAGCTAAGCAGGGTGAGGCTTGATTAGTACTGGGTTGGGAGACTGCCTGGGAATACCAGGTGCTGTAGGGGTTTTTATTTTTCGCTTCCCTAATGAAAATATACATGGCATTCCTCGCAGCAAATGAAAATGTTTCATTTCTTGCTACTTTTTTCCCGCAGTGGCAAAGAAATCTATCGTTTTTTCCTCTGAAAGTTCAACACAATGCAACCTTCCAAAATAGAATTCTGACATCAAGAATTCCGTCTATAGTACATTTGAGTGCACCTGTCATTTTCTCAGTCTCTGTGTATGCATGGAGCAAGATATAGGCTCATGGATTTAAGAATGAGAGGATATCATGAGACAGCAATCTCCACCTACGGCCATACTACCTTGACAGCGCCCGATCCCGTCAGATCTCGGAAGCTAAGCAGGGTGAGGCTTGATTAGTACTGGGTTGGGAGACTGCCTGGGAATACCAGGTGCTGTAGGGGTTTTTATTTTTCGCTTCCCTAATGAAAATATACATGGCATTCCTCGCAGCAAATGAAAATGTTTCATTTCTTGCTACTTTTTTCCCGCAGTGGCAAAGAAATCTATCGTTTTTTCCTCTGAAAGTTCAACACAATGCAACCTTCCAAAATAGAATTCTGACATCAAGAATTCCGTCTATAGTACATTTGAGTGCACCTGTCATTTTCTCAGTCTCTGTGTATGCATGGAGCAAGATATAGGCTCATGGATTTAAGAATGAGAGGATATCATGAGACAGCAATCTCCACCTACGGCCATACTACCTTGAAAGCGCCCGATCCCGTCAGATCTCGGAAGCTAAGCAGGGTGAGGCTTGATTAGTACTGGGTTGGGAGACTGCCTGGGAATACCAGGTGCTGTAGGGGTTTTTATTTTTCGCTTCCCTAATGAAAATATACATGGCATTCCTCGCAGCAAATGAAAATGTTTCATTTCTTGCTACTTTTTTCCCGCAGTGGCAAAGAAATCTATCGTTTTTTCCACTGAAAGTTCAACATAATGCAACCTTCCAAAATAGAATTCTGACATCAAGAATTCCGTCTATAGTACATTTGAGTGCACCTGTCATTTTCTCAGTCTCTGTGTATGCATGGAGCAAGATATAGGCTCATGGATTTAAGAATGAGAGGATATCATGAGACAGCAATCTCCACCTACGGCCATACTACCTTGACAGCGCCCGATCCCGTCAGATCTCGGAAGCTAAGCAGGGTGAGGCTTGATTAGTACTGGGTTGGGAGACTGCCTGGGAATACCAGGTGCTGTAGGGGTTTTTATTTTTCGCTTCCCTAATGAAAATATACATGGCATTCCTCGCAGCAAATGAAAATGTTTCATTTCTTGCTACTTTTTTCCCGCAGTGGCAAAGAAATCTATCGTTTTTTCCTCTGAAAGTTCAACACAATGCAACCTTCCAAAATAGAATTCTGACATCAAGAATTCCGTCTATAGTACATTTGAGTGCACCTGTCATTTTCTCAGTCTCTGTGTATGCATGGAGCAAGATATAGGCTCATGGATTTAAGAATGAGAGGATATCATGAGACAGCAATCTCCACCTACGGCCATACTACCTTGAAAGCGCCCGATCCCGTCAGATCTCGGAAGCTAAGCAGGGTGAGGCTTGATTAGTACTTGATTAGTACTGGGTTGGGAGACTGCCTGGGAATACCAGGTGCTGTAGGGGTTTTTATTTTTCGCTTCCCTAATGAAAATATACATGGCATTCCTCGCAGCAAATGAAAATGTTTCATTTCTTGCTACTTTTTTCCCGGAGTGGCAAAGAAATATATTGTTTTTTCCTCTGAAAGTTCAACACAATGCAACCTTCCAAAATAGAATTTTGACATCAAGAATTCCGTCTATAGTATATTTGAGTGCACCTGTCATTTTCTCAGTCTCTGATTTAATTTCTCCATTTAAGGTAATTCTTCAAGAATGTATTTTTTTAACGGTCACAATAATACACTTATGCCTCCCATGTCATTTAGAAATATATCATACAGGCCTCAGAACACTCAGCATGTTATATGGTGAGCTTGTGGCTCACAGAGTTGGGGTGTGCAGTGTTCAAGCTGATACTTGGAAGAGATCATTTCTTGCTACTTTTTTCCCGCAGTGGCAAAGAAATATATTGTTTTTTCCTCAGAAAGTTCAACACAATGCAACCTTCCAAAATAGAATTCTGACATCAAGAATTCCGTCTATAGTACATTTGAGTGCACCTGTCATTTTCTCAGTCTCTGTGTATGCATGGAGCAAGATATAGGCTCATGGATTTAAGAATGAGAGGATATCATGAGACAGCAATCTCCACCTACGGCCATACTACCTTGAAAGCGCCCGATCCCGTCAGATCTCGGAAGCTAAGCAGGGTGAGGCTTGATTAGTACTGGGTTGGGAGACTGCCTGGGAATACCAGGTGCTGTAGGGGTTTTTATTTTTCGCTTCCCTAATGAAAATATACATGGCATTCCTCGCAGCAAATGAAAATGTTTCATTTCTTGCTACTTTTTTCCCGGAGTGGCAAAGAAATATATTGTTTTTTCCTCTGAAAGTTCAACACAATGCAACCTTCCAAAATAGAATTTTGACATCAAGAATTCCGTCTATAGTATATTTGAGTGCACCTGTCATTTTCTCAGTCTCTGATTTAATTTCTCCATTTAAGGTAATTCTTCAAGAATGTATTTTTTTAACGGTCACAATAATACACTTATGCCTCCCATGTCATTTAGAAATATATCATACAGGCCTCAGAACACTCAGCATGTTATATGGTGAGCTTGTGGCTCACAGAGTTGGGGTGTGCAGTGTTCAAGCTGATACTTGGAAGAGATAGTGAGTTCAAATCCAAACAGGAGGAGGTTGAATATAGGCACCTCTGAAATTTTTTACTACTTTTTTCCCGCAGTGGCAAAGAAATCTATCGTTTTTTCCTCTGAAAGTTCAACACAATGCAACCTTCCAAAATAGAATTCTGACATCAAGAATTCCGTCTATAGTACATTTGAGTGCACCTGTCATTTTCTCAGTCTCTGTGTATGCATGGAGCAAGATATAGGCTCATGGATTTAAGAATGAGAGGATATCATGAGACAGCAATCTCCACCTACGGCCATACTACCTTGACAGCGCCCGATCCCGTCAGATCTCGGAAGCTAAGCAGGGTGAGGCTTGATTAGTACTGGGTTGGGAGACTGCCTGGGAATACCAGGTGCTGTAGGGGTTTTTATTTTTCGCTTCCCTAATGAAAATATACATGGCATTCCTCGCAGCAAATGAAAATGTTTCATTTCTTGCTACTTTTTTCCCGCAGTGGCAAAGAAATCTATCGTTTTTTCCTCTGAAAGTTCAACACAATGCAACCTTCCAAAATAGAATTCTGACATCAAGAATTCCGTCTATAGTACATTTGAGTGCACCTGTCATTTTCTCAGTCTCTGTGTATGCATGGAGCAAGATATAGGCTCATGGATTTAAGAATGAGAGGATATCATGAGACAGCAATCTCCACCTACGGCCATACTACCTTGACAGCGCCCGATCCCGTCAGATCTCGGAAGCTAAGCAGGGTGAGGCTTGATTAGTACTGGGTTGGGAGACTGCCTGGGAATACCAGGTGCTGTAGGGGTTTTTATTTTTCGCTTCCCTAATGAAAATATACATGGCATTCCTCGCAGCAAATGAAAATGTTTCATTTCTTGCTACTTTTTTCCCGCAGTGGCAAAGAAATCTATCGTTTTTTCCTCTGAAAGTTCAACACAATGCAACCTTCCAAAATAGAATTCTGACATCAAGAATTCCGTCTATAGTACATTTGAGTGCACCTGTCATTTTCTCAGTCTCTGTGTATGCATGGAGCAAGATATAGGCTCATGGATTTAAGAATGAGAGGATATCATGAGACAGCAATCTCCACCTACGGCCATACTACCTTGACAGCGCCCGATCCCGTCAGATCTCGGAAGCTAAGCAGGGTGAGGCTTGATTAGTACTGGGTTGGGAGACTGCCTGGGAATACCAGGTGCTGTAGGGGTTTTTATTTTTCGCTTCCCTAATGAAAATATACATGGCATTCCTCGCAGCAAATGAAAATGTTTCATTTCTTGCTACTTTTTTCCCGCAGTGGCAAAGAAATCTATCGTTTTTTCCTCTGAAAGTTCAACACAATGCAACCTTCCAAAATAGAATTCTGACATCAAGAATTCCGTCTATAGTACATTTGAGTGCACCTGTCATTTTCTCAGTCTCTGTGTATGCATGGAGCAAGATATAGGCTCATGGATTTAAGAATGAGAGGATATCATGAGACAGCAATCTCCACCTACGGCCATACTACCTTGACAGCGCCCGATCCCGTCAGATCTCGGAAGCTAAGCAGGGTGAGGCTTGATTAGTACTGGGTTGGGAGACTGCCTGGGAATACCAGGTGCTGTAGGGGTTTTTATTTTTCGCTTCCCTAATGAAAATATACATGGCATTCCTCGCAGCAAATGAAAATGTTTCATTTCTTGCTACTTTTTTCCCGCAGTGGCAAAGAAATCTATCGTTTTTTCCTCTGAAAGTTCAACACAATGCAACCTTCCAAAATAGAATTCTGACATCAAGAATTCCGTCTATAGTACATTTGAGTGCACCTGTCATTTTCTCAGTCTCTGTGTATGCATGGAGCAAGATATAGGCTCATGGATTTAAGAATGAGAGGATATCATGAGACAGCAATCTCCACCTACGGCCATACTACCTTGAAAGCGCCCGATCCCGTCAGATCTCGGAAGCTAAGCAGGGTGAGGCTTGATTAGTACTGGGTTGGGAGACTGCCTGGGAATACCAGGTGCTGTAGGGGTTTTTATTTTTCGCTTCCCTAATGAAAATATACATGGCATTCCTCGCAGCAAATGAAAATGTTTCATTTCTTGCTACTTTTTTCCCGGAGTGGCAAAGAAATCTATCGTTTTTTCCTCTGAAAGTTCAACACAATGCAACCTTCCAAAATAGAATTCTGACATCAAGAATTCCGTCTATAGTACATTTGAGTGCACCTGTCATTTTCTCAGTCTCTGTGTATGCATGGAGCAAGATATAGGCTCATGGATTTAAGAATGAGAGGATATCATGAGACAGCAATCTCCACCTACGGCCATACTACCTTGAAAGCGCCCGATCCCGTCAGATCTCGGAAGCTAAGCAGGGTGAGGCTTGATTAGTACTGGGTTGGGAGACTGCCTGGGAATACCAGGTGCTGTAGGGGTTTTTATTTTTCGCTTCCCTAATGAAAATATACATGGCATTCCTCGCAGCAAATGAAAATGTTTCATTTCTTGCTACTTTTTTCCCGGAGTGGCAAAGAAATATATTGTTTTTTCCTCAGAAAGTTCAACACAATGCAACCTTCCAAAATAGAATTCTGACATCAAGAATTCCGTCTATAGTACATTTGAGTGCACCTGTCATTTTCTCAGTCTCTGTGTATGCATGGAGCAAGATATAGGCTCATGGATTTAAGAATGAGAGGATATCATGAGACAGCAATCTCCACCTACGGCCATACTACCTTGAAAGCGCCCGATCCCGTCAGATCTCGGAAGCTAAGCAGGGTGAGGCTTGATTAGTACTGGGTTGGGAGACTGCCTGGGAATACCAGGTGCTGTAGGGGTTTTTATTTTTCGCTTCCCTAATGAAAATATACATGGCATTCCTCGCAGCAAATGAAAATGTTTCATTTCTTGCTACTTTTTTCCCGGAGTGGCAAAGAAATATATTGTTTTTTCCTCAGAAAGTTCAACACAATGCAACCTTCCAAAATAGAATTCTGACATCAAGAATTCCGTCTATAGTACATTTGAGTGCACCTGTCATTTTCTCAGTCTCTGTGTATGCATGGAGCAAGATATAGGCTCATGGATTTAAGAATGAGAGGATATCATGAGACAGCAATCTCCACCTACGGCCATACTACCTTGAAAGCGCCCGATCCCGTCAGATCTCGGAAGCTAAGCAGGGTGAGGCTTGATTAGTACTGGGTTGGGAGACTGCCTGGGAATACCAGGTGCTGTAGGGGTTTTTATTTTTCGCTTCCCTAATGAAAATATACATGGCATTCCTCGCAGCAAATGAAAATGTTTCATTTCTTGCTACTTTTTTCCCGGAGTGGCAAAGAAATATATTGTTTTTTCCTCTGAAAGTTCAACACAATGCAACCTTCCAAAATAGAATTTTGACATCAAGAATTCCGTCTATAGTATATTTGAGTGCACCTGTCATTTTCTCAGTCTCTGATTTAATTTCTCCATTTAAGGTAATTCTTCAAGAATGTATTTTTTTAACGGTCACAATAATACACTTATGCCTCCCATGTCATTTAGAAATATATCATACAGGCCTCAGAACACTCAGCATGTTATATGGTGAGCTTGTGGCTCACAGAGTTGGGGTGTGCAGTGTTCAAGCTGATACTTGGAAGAGATAATGAGTTCAAATCCAAACAGGAGGAGGTTGAATATAGGCACCTCTGAAATTTTTTACTACTTTTTTCCCGCAGTGGCAAAGAAATCTATCGTTTTTTCCTCTGAAAGTTCAACACAATGCAACCTTCCAAAATAGAATTCTGACATCAAGAATTCCGTCTATAGTACATTTGAGTGCACCTGTCATTTTCTCAGTCTCTGTGTATGCATGGAGCAAGATATAGGCTCATGGATTTAAGAATGAGAGGATATCATGAGACAGCAATCTCCACCTACGGCCATACTACCTTGACAGCGCCCGATCCCGTCAGATCTCGGAAGCTAAGCAGGGTGAGGCTTGATTAGTACTGGGTTGGGAGACTGCCTGGGAATACCAGGTGCTGTAGGGGTTTTTATTTTTCGCTTCCCTAATGAAAATATACATGGCATTCCTCGCAGCAAATGAAAATGTTTCATTTCTTGCTACTTTTTTCCCGCAGTGGCAAAGAAATCTATCGTTTTTTCCTCTGAAAGTTCAACACAATGCAACCTTCCAAAATAGAATTCTGACATCAAGAATTCCGTCTATAGTACATTTGAGTGCACCTGTCATTTTCTCAGTCTCTGTGTATGCATGGAGCAAGATATAGGCTCATGGATTTAAGAATGAGAGGATATCATGAGACAGCAATCTCCACCTACGGCCATACTACCTTGACAGCGCCCGATCCCGTCAGATCTCGGAAGCTAAGCAGGGTGAGGCTTGATTAGTACTGGGTTGGGAGACTGCCTGGGAATACCAGGTGCTGTAGGGGTTTTTATTTTTCGCTTCCCTAATGAAAATATACATGGCATTCCTCGCAGCAAATGAAAATGTTTCATTTCTTGCTACTTTTTTCCCGCAGTGGCAAAGAAATCTATCGTTTTTTCCTCTGAAAGTTCAACACAATGCAACCTTCCAAAATAGAATTCTGACATCAAGAATTCCGTCTATAGTACATTTGAGTGCACCTGTCATTTTCTCAGTCTCTGTGTATGCATGGAGCAAGATATAGGCTCATGGATTTAAGAATGAGAGGATATCATGAGACAGCAATCTCCACCTACGGCCATACTACCTTGAAAGCGCCCAATCCCGTCAGATCTCGGAAGCTAAGCAGGGTGAGGCTTGATTAGTACTGGGTTGGGAGACTGCCTGGGAATACCAGGTGCTGTAGGGGTTTTTATTTTTCGCTTCCCTAATGAAAATATACATGGCATTCCTCGCAGCAAATGAAAATGTTTCATTTCTTGCTACTTTTTTCCCGCAGTGGCAAAGAAATATATTGTTTTTTCCTCAGAAAGTTCAACACAATGCAACCTTCCAAAATAGAATTCTGACATCAAGAATTCCGTCTATAGTATATTTGAGTGCACCTGTCATTTTCTCAGTCTCTGATTTAATTTCTCCATTTAAGGTAATTCTTCAAGAATGTATTTTTTTAACGGTCACAATAATACACTTATGCCTCCCATGTCATTTAGAAATATATCATACAGGCCTCAGAACACTCAGCATGTTATATGGTGAGCTTGTGGCTCACAGAGTTGGGGTGTGCAGTGTTCAAGCTGATACTTGGAAGAGATAGTGAGTTCAAATCCAAACAGGAGGAGGTTGAATATAGGCACCTCTGAAATTTTTTACTACTTTTTTCCCGCAGTGGCAAAGAAATCTATCGTTTTTTCCTCTGAAAGTTCAACACAATGCAACCTTCCAAAATAGAATTCTGACATCAAGAATTCCGTCTATAGTACATTTGAGTGCACCTGTCATTTTCTCAGTCTCTGTGTATGCATGGAGCAAGATATAGGCTCATGGATTTAAGAATGAGAGGATATCATGAGACAGCAATCTCCACCTACGGCCATACTACCTTGACAGCGCCCGATCCCGTCAGATCTCGGAAGCTAAGCAGGGTGAGGCTTGATTAGTACTGGGTTGGGAGACTGCCTGGGAATACCAGGTGCTGTAGGGGTTTTTATTTTTCGCTTCCCTAATGAAAATATACATGGCATTCCTCGCAGCAAATGAAAATGTTTCATTTCTTGCTACTTTTTTCCCGCAGTGGCAAAGAAATCTATCGTTTTTTCCTCTGAAAGTTCAACACAATGCAACCTTCCAAAATAGAATTCTGACATCAAGAATTCCGTCTATAGTACATTTGAGTGCACCTGTCATTTTCTCAGTCTCTGTGTATGCATGGAGCAAGATATAGGCTCATGGATTTAAGAATGAGAGGATATCATGAGACAGCAATCTCCACCTACGGCCATACTACCTTGACAGCGCCCGATCCCGTCAGATCTCGGAAGCTAAGCAGGGTGAGGCTTGATTAGTACTGGGTTGGGAGACTGCCTGGGAATACCAGGTGCTGTAGGGGTTTTTATTTTTCGCTTCCCTAATGAAAATATACATGGCATTCCTCGCAGCAAATGAAAATGTTTCATTTCTTGCTACTTTTTTCCCGCAGTGGCAAAGAAATCTATCGTTTTTTCCTCTGAAAGTTCAACACAATGCAACCTTCCAAAATAGAATTCTGACATCAAGAATTCCGTCTATAGTACATTTGAGTGCACCTGTCATTTTCTCAGTCTCTGTGTATGCATGGAGCAAGATATAGGCTCATGGATTTAAGAATGAGAGGATATCATGAGACAGCAATCTCCACCTACGGCCATACTACCTTGACAGCGCCCGATCCCGTCAGATCTCGGAAGCTAAGCAGGGTGAGGCTTGATTAGTACTGGGTTGGGAGACTGCCTGGGAATACCAGGTGCTGTAGGGGTTTTTATTTTTCGCTTCCCTAATGAAAATATACATGGCATTCCTCGCAGCAAATGAAAATGTTTCATTTCTTGCTACTTTTTTCCCGCAGTGGCAAAGAAATCTATCGTTTTTTCCTCTGAAAGTTCAACACAATGCAACCTTCCAAAATAGAATTCTGACATCAAGAATTCCGTCTATAGTACATTTGAGTGCACCTGTCATTTTCTCAGTCTCTGTGTATGCATGGAGCAAGATATAGGCTCATGGATTTAAGAATGAGAGGATATCATGAGACAGCAATCTCCACCTACGGCCATACTACCTTGAAAGCGCCCGATCCCGTCAGATCTCGGAAGCTAAGCAGGGTGAGGCTTGATTAGTACTGGGTTGGGAGACTGCCTGGGAATACCAGGTGCTGTAGGGGTTTTTATTTTTCGCTTCCCTAATGAAAATATACATGGCATTCCTCGCAGCAAATGAAAATGTTTCATTTCTTGCTACTTTTTTCCCGGAGTGGCAAAGAAATATATTGTTTTTTCCTCAGAAAGTTCAACACAATGCAACCTTCCAAAATAGAATTCTGACATCAAGAATTCCGTCTATAGTACATTTGAGTGCACCTGTCATTTTCTCAGTCTCTGTGTATGCATGGAGCAAGATATAGGCTCATGGATTTAAGAATGAGAGGATATCATGAGACAGCAATCTCCACCTACGGCCATACTACCTTGAAAGCGCCCGATCCCGTCAGATCTCGGAAGCTAAGCAGGGTGAGGCTTGATTAGTACTGGGTTGGGAGACTGCCTGGGAATACCAGGTGCTGTAGGGGTTTTTATTTTTCGCTTCCCTAATGAAAATATACATGGCATTCCTCGCAGCAAATGAAAATGTTTCATTTCTTGCTACTTTTTTCCCGGAGTGGCAAAGAAATATATTGTTTTTTCCTCTGAAAGTTCAACACAATGCAACCTTCCAAAATAGAATTTTGACATCAAGAATTCCGTCTATAGTATATTTGAGTGCACCTGTCATTTTCTCAGTCTCTGATTTAATTTCTCCATTTAAGGTAATTCTTCAAGAATGTATTTTTTTAACGGTCACAATAATACACTTATGCCTCCCATGTCATTTAGAAATATATCATACAGGCCTCAGAACACTCAGCATGTTATATGGTGAGCTTGTGGCTCACAGAGTTGGGGTGTGCAGTGTTCAAGCTGATACTTGGAAGAGATAGTGAGTTCAAATCCAAACAGGAGGAGGTTGAATATAGGCACCTCTGAAATTTTTTACTACTTTTTTCCCGCAGTGGCAAAGAAATCTATCGTTTTTTCCTCTGAAAGTTCAACACAATGCAACCTTCCAAAATAGAATTCTGACATCAAGAATTCCGTCTATAGTACATTTGAGTGCACCTGTCATTTTCTCAGTCTCTGTGTATGCATGGAGCAAGATATAGGCTCATGGATTTAAGAATGAGAGGATATCATGAGACAGCAATCTCCACCTACGGCCATACTACCTTGACAGCGCCCGATCCCGTCAGATCTCGGAAGCTAAGCAGGGTGAGGCTTGATTAGTACTGGGTTGGGAGACTGCCTGGGAATACCAGGTGCTGTAGGGGTTTTTATTTTTCGCTTCCCTAATGAAAATATACATGGCATTCCTCGCAGCAAATGAAAATGTTTCATTTCTTGCTACTTTTTTCCCGCAGTGGCAAAGAAATCTATCGTTTTTTCCTCTGAAAGTTCAACACAATGCAACCTTCCAAAATAGAATTCTGACATCAAGAATTCCGTCTATAGTACATTTGAGTGCACCTGTCATTTTCTCAGTCTCTGTGTATGCATGGAGCAAGATATAGGCTCATGGATTTAAGAATGAGAGGATATCATGAGACAGCAATCTCCACCTACGGCCATACTACCTTGAAAGCGCCCGATCCCGTCAGATCTCGGAAGCTAAGCAGGGTGAGGCTTGATTAGTACTGGGTTGGGAGACTGCCTGGGAATACCAGGTGCTGTAGGGGTTTTTATTTTTCGCTTCCCTAATGAAAATATACATGGCATTCCTCGCAGCAAATGAAAATGTTTCATTTCTTGCTACTTTTTTCCCGGAGTGGCAAAGAAATATATTGTTTTTTCCTCAGAAAGTTCAACACAATGCAACCTTCCAAAATAGAATTCTGACATCAAGAATTCCGTCTATAGTACATTTGAGTGCACCTGTCATTTTCTCAGTCTCTGTGTATGCATGGAGCAAGATATAGGCTCATGGATTTAAGAATGAGAGGATATCATGAGACAGCAATCTCCACCTACGGCCATACTACCTTGAAAGCGCCCGATCCCGTCAGATCTCGGAAGCTAAGCAGGGTGAGGCTTGATTAGTACTGGGTTGGGAGACTGCCTGGGAATACCAGGTGCTGTAGGGGTTTTTATTTTTCGCTTCCCTAATGAAAATATACATGGCATTCCTCGCAGCAAATGAAAATGTTTCATTTCTTGCTACTTTTTTCCCGGAGTGGCAAAGAAATATATTGTTTTTTCCTCTGAAAGTTCAACACAATGCAACCTTCCAAAATAGAATTTTGACATCAAGAATTCCGTCTATAGTATATTTGAGTGCACCTGTCATTTTCTCAGTCTCTGATTTAATTTCTCCATTTAAGGTAATTCTTCAAGAATGTATTTTTTTAACGGTCACAATAATACACTTATGCCTCCCATGTCATTTAGAAATATATCATACAGGCCTCAGAACACTCAGCATGTTATATGGTGAGCTTGTGGCTCACAGAGTTGGGGTGTGCAGTGTTCAAGCTGATACTTGGAAGAGATAGTGAGTTCAAATCCAAACAGGAGGAGGTTGAATATAGGCACCTCTGAAATTTTTTACTACTTTTTTCCCGCAGTGGCAAAGAAATCTATCGTTTTTTCCTCTGAAAGTTCAACACAATGCAACCTTCCAAAATAGAATTCTGACATCAAGAATTCCGTCTATAGTACATTTGAGTGCACCTGTCATTTTCTCAGTCTCTGTGTATGCATGGAGCAAGATATAGGCTCATGGATTTAAGAATGAGAGGATATCATGAGACAGCAATCTCCACCTACGGCCATACTACCTTGACAGCGCCCGATCCCGTCAGATCTCGGAAGCTAAGCAGGGTGAGGCTTGATTAGTACTGGGTTGGGAGACTGCCTGGGAATACCAGGTGCTGTAGGGGTTTTTATTTTTCGCTTCCCTAATGAAAATATACATGGCATTCCTCGCAGCAAATGAAAATGTTTCATTTCTTGCTACTTTTTTCCCGCAGTGGCAAAGAAATCTATCGTTTTTTCCTCTGAAAGTTCAACACAATGCAACCTTCCAAAATAGAATTCTGACATCAAGAATTCCGTCTATAGTACATTTGAGTGCACCTGTCATTTTCTCAGTCTCTGTGTATGCATGGAGCAAGATATAGGCTCATGGATTTAAGAATGAGAGGATATCATGAGACAGCAATCTCCACCTACGGCCATACTACCTTGACAGCGCCCGATCCCGTCAGATCTCGGAAGCTAAGCAGGGTGAGGCTTGATTAGTACTGGGTTGGGAGACTGCCTGGGAATACCAGGTGCTGTAGGGGTTTTTATTTTTCGCTTCCCTAATGAAAATATACATGGCATTCCTCGCAGCAAATGAAAATGTTTCATTTCTTGCTACTTTTTTCCCGCAGTGGCAAAGAAATCTATCGTTTTTTCCTCTGAAAGTTCAACACAATGCAACCTTCCAAAATAGAATTCTGACATCAAGAATTCCGTCTATAGTACATTTGAGTGCACCTGTCATTTTCTCAGTCTCTGTGTATGCATGGAGCAAGATATAGGCTCATGGATTTAAGAATGAGAGGATATCATGAGACAGCAATCTCCACCTACGGCCATACTACCTTGAAAGCGCCCGATCCCGTCAGATCTCGGAAGCTAAGCAGGGTGAGGCTTGATTAGTACTGGGTTGGGAGACTGCCTGGGAATACCAGGTGCTGTAGGGGTTTTTATTTTTCGCTTCCCTAATGAAAATATACATGGCATTCCTCGCAGCAAATGAAAATGTTTCATTTCTTGCTACTTTTTTCCCGCAGTGGCAAAGAAATATATTGTTTTTTCCTCAGAAAGTTCAACACAATGCAACCTTCCAAAATAGAATTCTGACATCAAGAATTCCGTCTATAGTACATTTGAGTGCACCTGTCATTTTCTCAGTCTCTGTGTATGCATGGAGCAAGATATAGGCTCATGGATTTAAGAATGAGAGGATATCATGAGACAGCAATCTCCACCTACGGCCATACTACCTTGAAAGCGCCCGATCCCGTCAGATCTCGGAAGCTAAGCAGGGTGAGGCTTGATTAGTACTGGGTTGGGAGACTGCCTGGGAATACCAGGTGCTGTAGGGGTTTTTATTTTTCGCTTCCCTAATGAAAATATACATGGCATTCCTCGCAGCAAATGAAAATGTTTCATTTCTTGCTACTTTTTTCCCGGAGTGGCAAAGAAATATATTGTTTTTTCCTCTGAAAGTTCAACACAATGCAACCTTCCAAAATAGAATTTTGACATCAAGAATTCCGTCTATAGTATATTTGAGTGCACCTGTCATTTTCTCAGTCTCTGATTTAATTTCTCCATTTAAGGTAATTCTTCAAGAATGTATTTTTTTAACGGTCACAATAATACACTTATGCCTCCCATGTCATTTAGAAATATATCATACAGGCCTCAGAACACTCAGCATGTTATATGGTGAGCTTGTGGCTCACAGAGTTGGGGTGTGCAGTGTTCAAGCTGATACTTGGAAGAGATAGTGAGTTCAAATCCAAACAGGAGGAGGTTGAATATAGGCACCTCTGAAATTTTTTACTACTTTTTTCCCGCAGTGGCAAAGAAATCTATCGTTTTTTCCTCTGAAAGTTCAACACAATGCAACCTTCCAAAATAGAATTCTGACATCAAGAATTCCGTCTATAGTACATTTGAGTGCACCTGTCATTTTCTCAGTCTCTGTGTATGCATGGAGCAAGATATAGGCTCATGGATTTAAGAATGAGAGGATATCATGAGACAGCAATCTCCACCTACGGCCATACTACCTTGACAGCGCCCGATCCCGTCAGATCTCGGAAGCTAAGCAGGGTGAGGCTTGATTAGTACTGGGTTGGGAGACTGCCTGGGAATACCAGGTGCTGTAGGGGTTTTTATTTTTCGCTTCCCTAATGAAAATATACATGGCATTCCTCGCAGCAAATGAAAATGTTTCATTTCTTGCTACTTTTTTCCCGGAGTGGCAAAGAAATATATTGTTTTTTCCTCTGAAAGTTCAACACAATGCAACCTTCCAAAATAGAATTTTGACATCAAGAATTCCGTCTATAGTATATTTGAGTGCACCTGTCATTTTCTCAGTCTCTGATTTAATTTCTCCATTTAAGGTAATTCTTCAAGAATGTATTTTTTTAACGGTCACAATAATACACTTATGCCTCCCATGTCATTTAGAAATATATCATACAGGCCTCAGAACACTCAGCATGTTATATGGTGAGCTTGTGGCTCACAGAGTTGGGGTGTGCAGTGTTCAAGCTGATACTTGGAAGAGATAGTGAGTTCAAATCCAAACAGGAGGAGGTTGAATATAGGCACCTCTGAAATTTTTTACTACTTTTTTCCCGCAGTGGCAAAGAAATCTATCGTTTTTTCCTCTGAAAGTTCAACACAATGCAACCTTCCAAAATAGAATTCTGACATCAAGAATTCCGTCTATAGTACATTTGAGTGCACCTGTCATTTTCTCAGTCTCTGTGTATGCATGGAGCAAGATATAGGCTCATGGATTTAAGAATGAGAGGATATCATGAGACAGCAATCTCCACCTACGGCCATACTACCTTGACAGCGCCCGATCCCGTCAGATCTCGGAAGCTAAGCAGGGTGAGGCTTGATTAGTACTGGGTTGGGAGACTGCCTGGGAATACCAGGTGCTGTAGGGGTTTTTATTTTTCGCTTCCCTAATGAAAATATACATGGCATTCCTCGCAGCAAATGAAAATGTTTCATTTCTTGCTACTTTTTTCCCGCAGTGGCAAAGAAATCTATCGTTTTTTCCTCTGAAAGTTCAACACAATGCAACCTTCCAAAATAGAATTCTGACATCAAGAATTCCGTCTATAGTACATTTGAGTGCACCTGTCATTTTCTCAGTCTCTGTGTATGCATGGAGCAAGATATAGGCTCATGGATTTAAGAATGAGAGGATATCATGAGACAGCAATCTCCACCTACGGCCATACTACCTTGACAGCGCCCGATCCCGTCAGATCTCGGAAGCTAAGCAGGGTGAGGCTTGATTAGTACTGGGTTGGGAGACTGCCTGGGAATACCAGGTGCTGTAGGGGTTTTTATTTTTCGCTTCCCTAATGAAAATATACATGGCATTCCTCGCAGCAAATGAAAATGTTTCATTTCTTGCTACTTTTTTCCCGCAGTGGCAAAGAAATCTATCGTTTTTTCCTCTGAAAGTTCAACACAATGCAACCTTCCAAAATAGAATTCTGACATCAAGAATTCCGTCTATAGTACATTTGAGTGCACCTGTCATTTTCTCAGTCTCTGTGTATGCATGGAGCAAGATATAGGCTCATGGATTTAAGAATGAGAGGATATCATGAGACAGCAATCTCCACCTACGGCCATACTACCTTGACAGCGCCCGATCCCGTCAGATCTCGGAAGCTAAGCAGGGTGAGGCTTGATTAGTACTGGGTTGGGAGACTGCCTGGGAATACCAGGTGCTGTAGGGGTTTTTATTTTTCGCTTCCCTAATGAAAATATACATGGCATTCCTCGCAGCAAATGAAAATGTTTCATTTCTTGCTACTTTTTTCCCGCAGTGGCAAAGAAATATATCGTTTTTTCCTCTGAAAGTTCAACACAATGCAACCTTCCAAAATAGAATTCTGACATCAAGAATTCCGTCTATAGTACATTTGAGTGCACCTGTCATTTTCTCAGTCTCTGTGTATGCATGGAGCAAGATATAGGCTCATGGATTTAAGAATGAGAGGATATCATGAGACAGCAATCTCCACCTACGGCCATACTACCTTGAAAGCGCCCGATCCCGTCAGATCTCGGAAGCTAAGCAGGGTGAGGCTTGATTAGTACTGGGTTGGGAGACTGCCTGGGAATACCAGGTGCTGTAGGGGTTTTTATTTTTCGCTTCCCTAATGAAAATATACATGGCATTCCTCGCAGCAAATGAAAATGTTTCATTTCTTGCTACTTTTTTCCCGGAGTGGCAAAGAAATATATTGTTTTTTCCTCAGAAAGTTCAACACAATGCAACCTTCCAAAATAGAATTCTGACATCAAGAATTCCGTCTATAGTACATTTGAGTGCACCTGTCATTTTCTCAGTCTCTGTGTATGCATGGAGCAAGATATAGGCTCATGGATTTAAGAATGAGAGGATATCATGAGACAGCAATCTCCACCTACGGCCATACTACCTTGAAAGCGCCCGATCCCGTCAGATCTCGGAAGCTAAGCAGGGTGAGGCTTGATTAGTACTGGGTTGGGAGACTGCCTGGGAATACCAGGTGCTGTAGGGGTTTTTATTTTTCGCTTCCCTAATGAAAATATACATGGCATTCCTCGCAGCAAATGAAAATGTTTCATTTCTTGCTACTTTTTTCCCGGAGTGGCAAAGAAATATATTGTTTTTTCCTCTGAAAGTTCAACACAATGCAACCTTCCAAAATAGAATTTTGACATCAAGAATTCCGTCTATAGTATATTTGAGTGCACCTGTCATTTTCTCAGTCTCTGATTTAATTTCTCCATTTAAGGTAATTCTTCAAGAATGTATTTTTTTAACGGTCACAATAATACACTTATGCCTCCCATGTCATTTAGAAATATATCATACAGGCCTCAGAACACTCAGCATGTTATATGGTGAGCTTGTGGCTCACAGAGTTGGGGTGTGCAGTGTTCAAGCTGATACTTGGAAGAGATAGTGAGTTCAAATCCAAACAGGAGGAGGTTGAATATAGGCACCTCTGAAATTTTTTACTACTTTTTTCCCGCAGTGGCAAAGAAATCTATCGTTTTTTCCTCTGAAAGTTCAACACAATGCAACCTTCCAAAATAGAATTCTGACATCAAGAATTCCGTCTATAGTACATTTGAGTGCACCTGTCATTTTCTCAGTCTCTGTGTATGCATGGAGCAAGATATAGGCTCATGGATTTAAGAATGAGAGGATATCATGAGACAGCAATCTCCACCTACGGCCATACTACCTTGACAGCGCCCGATCCCGTCAGATCTCGGAAGCTAAGCAGGGTGAGGCTTGATTAGTACTGGGTTGGGAGACTGCCTGGGAATACCAGGTGCTGTAGGGGTTTTTATTTTTCGCTTCCCTAATGAAAATATACATGGCATTCCTCGCAGCAAATGAAAATGTTTCATTTCTTGCTACTTTTTTCCCGCAGTGGCAAAGAAATCTATCGTTTTTTCCTCTGAAAGTTCAACACAATGCAACCTTCCAAAATAGAATTCTGACATCAAGAATTCCGTCTATAGTACATTTGAGTGCACCTGTCATTTTCTCAGTCTCTGTGTATGCATGGAGCAAGATATAGGCTCATGGATTTAAGAATGAGAGGATATCATGAGACAGCAATCTCCACCTACGGCCATACTACCTTGACAGCGCCCGATCCCGTCAGATCTCGGAAGCTAAGCAGGGTGAGGCTTGATTAGTACTGGGTTGGGAGACTGCCTGGGAATACCAGGTGCTGTAGGGGTTTTTATTTTTCGCTTCCCTAATGAAAATATACATGGCATTCCTCGCAGCAAATGAAAATGTTTCATTTCTTGCTACTTTTTTCCCGCAGTGGCAAAGAAATATATCGTTTTTTCCTCTGAAAGTTCAACACAATGCAACCTTCCAAAATAGAATTCTGACATCAAGAATTCCGTCTATAGTACATTTGAGTGCACCTGTCATTTTCTCAGTCTCTGTGTATGCATGGAGCAAGATATAGGCTCATGGATTTAAGAATGAGAGGATATCATGAGACAGCAATCTCCACCTACGGCCATACTACCTTGAAAGCGCCCGATCCCGTCAGATCTCGGAAGCTAAGCAGGGTGAGGCTTGATTAGTACTGGGTTGGGAGACTGCCTGGGAATACCAGGTGCTGTGGGTGTTTTTATTTTTTGCTTCCCTAATGAAAATATACATGGCAATCCTTGCAGCAAATGAAAATGTTTCATTTTTTACTACTTTTTTCCCGCAGTGGCAAAGAAATATATCGTTTTTTCCTCAGAAAGTTCAACACAATGCAACCTTCCAAAATAGAATTCTGACATCAAGAATTCCGTCTATAGTACATTTGAGTGCACCTGTCATTTTCTCAGTCTCTGTGTATGCATGGAGCAAGATATAGGCTCATGGATTTAAGAATGAGAGGATATCATGAGACAGCAATCTCCACCTACGGCCATACTACCTTGAAAGCGCCCGATCCCGTCAGATCTCGGAAGCTAAGCAGGGTGAGGCTTGATTAGTACTGGGTTGGGAGACTGCCTGGGAATACCAGGTGCTGTGGGTGTTTTTATTTTTTGCTTCCCTAATGAAAATATACATGGCATTCCTTGCAGCAAATGAAAATGTTTCATTTTTTACTACTTTTTTCCCGCAGTGGCAAAGAAATATATCGTTTTTTCCTCAGAAAGTTCAACACAATGCAACCTTCCAAAATAGAATTCTGACATCAAGAATTCCGTCTATAGTACATTTGAGTGCACCTGTCATTTTCTCAGTCTCTGTGTATGCATGGAGCAAGATATAGGCTCATGGATTTAAGAATGAGAGGATATCATGAGACAGCAATCTCCACCTACGGCCATACTACCTTGAAAGTGCCCGATCCCGTCAGATCTCGGAAGCTAAGCAGGGTGAGGCTTGATTAGTACTGGGTTGGGAGACTGCCTGGGAATACCAGGTGCTGTAGGGGTTTTTATTTTTCGCTTCCCTAATGAAAATATACATGGCATTCCTCGCAGCAAATGAAAATGTTTCATTTCTTGCTACTTTTTTCCCGCAGTGGCAAAGAAATCTATCGTTTTTTCCTCTGAAAGTTCAACACAATGCAACCTTCCAAAATAGAATTCTGACATCAAGAATTCCGTCTATAGTACATTTGAGTGCACCTGTCATTTTCTCAGTCTCTGTGTATGCATGGAGCAAGATATAGGCTCATGGATTTAAGAATGAGAGGATATCATGAGACAGCAATCTCCACCTACGGCCATACTACCTTGACAGCGCCCGATCCCGTCAGATCTCGGAAGCTAAGCAGGGTGAGGCTTGATTAGTACTGGGTTGGGAGACTGCCTGGGAATACCAGGTGCTGTAGGGGTTTTTATTTTTCGCTTCCCTAATGAAAATATACATGGCATTCCTCGCAGCAAATGAAAATGTTTCATTTCTTGCTACTTTTTTCCCGCAGTGGCAAAGAAATCTATCGTTTTTTCCTCTGAAAGTTCAACACAATGCAACCTTCCAAAATAGAATTCTGACATCAAGAATTCCGTCTATAGTACATTTGAGTGCACCTGTCATTTTCTCAGTCTCTGTGTATGCATGGAGCAAGATATAGGCTCATGGATTTAAGAATGAGAGGATATCATGAGACAGCAATCTCCACCTACGGCCATACTACCTTGACAGCGCCCGATCCCGTCAGATCTCGGAAGCTAAGCAGGGTGAGGCTTGATTAGTACTGGGTTGGGAGACTGCCTGGGAATACCAGGTGCTGTAGGGGTTTTTATTTTTCGCTTCCCTAATGAAAATATACATGGCATTCCTCGCAGCAAATGAAAATGTTTCATTTCTTGCTACTTTTTTCCCGCAGTGGCAAAGAAATCTATCGTTTTTTCCTCTGAAAGTTCAACACAATGCAACCTTCCAAAATAGAATTCTGACATCAAGAATTCCGTCTATAGTACATTTGAGTGCACCTGTCATTTTCTCAGTCTCTGTGTATGCATGGAGCAAGATATAGGCTCATGGATTTAAGAATGAGAGGATATCATGAGACAGCAATCTCCACCTACGGCCATACTACCTTGACAGCGCCCGATCCCGTCAGATCTCGGAAGCTAAGCAGGGTGAGGCTTGATTAGTACTGGGTTGGGAGACTGCCTGGGAATACCAGGTGCTGTAGGGGTTTTTATTTTTCGCTTCCCTAATGAAAATATACATGGCATTCCTCGCAGCAAATGAAAATGTTTCATTTCTTGCTACTTTTTTCCCGCAGTGGCAAAGAAATATATCGTTTTTTCCTCTGAAAGTTCAACACAATGCAACCTTCCAAAATAGAATTCTGACATCAAGAATTCCGTCTATAGTACATTTGAGTGCACCTGTCATTTTCTCAGTCTCTGTGTATGCATGGAGCAAGATATAGGCTCATGGATTTAAGAATGAGAGGATATCATGAGACAGCAATCTCCACCTACGGCCATACTACCTTGAAAGCGCCCGATCCCGTCAGATCTCGGAAGCTAAGCAGGGTGAGGCTTGATTAGTACTGGGTTGGGAGACTGCCTGGGAATACCAGGTGCTGTGGGTGTTTTTATTTTTTGCTTCCCTAATGAAAATATACATGGCAATCCTTGCAGCAAATGAAAATGTTTCATTTTTTACTACTTTTTTCCCGCAGTGGCAAAGAAATATATCGTTTTTTCCTCAGAAAGTTCAACACAATGCAAC
Organism: Ascaphus truei; assembly: GCF_040206685.1. NCBI lineage: Eukaryota > Metazoa > Chordata > Amphibia > Anura > Ascaphidae > Ascaphus > Ascaphus truei. The sequence goes on from NW_027455772.1 coordinate 440,566, forward strand.
CTTCCAAAATAGAATTCTGACATCAAGAATTCCGTCTATAGTACATTTGAGTGCACCTGTCATTTTCTCAGTCTCTGTGTATGCATGGAGCAAGATATAGGCTCATGGATTTAAGAATGAGAGGATATCATGAGACAGCAATCTCCACCTACGGCCATACTACCTTGAAAGCGCCCGATCCCGTCAGATCTCGGAAGCTAAGCAGGGTGAGGCTTGATTAGTACTGGGTTGGGAGACTGCCTGGGAATACCAGGTGCTGTGGGTGTTTTTATTTTTTGCTTCCCTAATGAAAATATACATGGCATTCCTTGCAGCAAATGAAAATGTTTCATTTTTTACTACTTTTTTCCCGCAGTGGCAAAGAAATATATCGTTTTTTCCTCAGAAAGTTCAACACAATGCAACCTTCCAAAATAGAATTCTGACATCAAGAATTCCGTCTATAGTACATTTGAGTGCACCTGTCATTTTCTCAGTCTCTGTGTATGCATGGAGCAAGATATAGGCTCATGGATTTAAGAATGAGAGGATATCATGAGACAGCAATCTCCACCTACGGCCATACTACCTTGAAAGTGCCCGATCCCGTCAGATCTCGGAAGCTAAGCAGGGTGAGGCTTGATTAGTACTGGGTTGGGAGACTGCCTGGGAATACCAGGTGCTGTAGGGGTTTTTATTTTTCGCTTCCCTAATGAAAATATACATGGCATTCCTCGCAGCAAATGAAAATGTTTCATTTCTTGCTACTTTTTTCCCGCAGTGGCAAAGAAATCTATCGTTTTTTCCTCTGAAAGTTCAACACAATGCAACCTTCCAAAATAGAATTCTGACATCAAGAATTCCGTCTATAGTACATTTGAGTGCACCTGTCATTTTCTCAGTCTCTGTGTATGCATGGAGCAAGATATAGGCTCATGGATTTAAGAATGAGAGGATATCATGAGACAGCAATCTCCACCTACGGCCATACTACCTTGACAGCGCCCGATCCCGTCAGATCTCGGAAGCTAAGCAGGGTGAGGCTTGATTAGTACTGGGTTGGGAGACTGCCTGGGAATACCAGGTGCTGTAGGGGTTTTTATTTTTCGCTTCCCTAATGAAAATATACATGGCATTCCTCGCAGCAAATGAAAATGTTTCATTTCTTGCTACTTTTTTCCCGCAGTGGCAAAGAAATCTATCGTTTTTTCCTCTGAAAGTTCAACACAATGCAACCTTCCAAAATAGAATTCTGACATCAAGAATTCCGTCTATAGTACATTTGAGTGCACCTGTCATTTTCTCAGTCTCTGTGTATGCATGGAGCAAGATATAGGCTCATGGATTTAAGAATGAGAGGATATCATGAGACAGCAATCTCCACCTACGGCCATACTACCTTGACAGCGCCCGATCCCGTCAGATCTCGGAAGCTAAGCAGGGTGAGGCTTGATTAGTACTGGGTTGGGAGACTGCCTGGGAATACCAGGTGCTGTAGGGGTTTTTATTTTTCGCTTCCCTAATGAAAATATACATGGCATTCCTCGCAGCAAATGAAAATGTTTCATTTCTTGCTACTTTTTTCCCGCAGTGGCAAAGAAATATATCGTTTTTTCCTCTGAAAGTTCAACACAATGCAACCTTCCAAAATAGAATTCTGACATCAAGAATTCCGTCTATAGTACATTTGAGTGCACCTGTCATTTTCTCAGTCTCTGTGTATGCATGGAGCAAGATATAGGCTCATGGATTTAAGAATGAGAGGATATCATGAGACAGCAATCTCCACCTACGGCCATACTACCTTGACAGCGCCCGATCCCGTCAGATCTCGGAAGCTAAGCAGGGTGAGGCTTGATTAGTACTGGGTTGGGAGACTGCCTGGGAATACCAGGTGCTGTAGGGGTTTTTATTTTTCGCTTCCCTAATGAAAATATACATGGCATTCCTCGCAGCAAATGAAAATGTTTCATTTCTTGCTACTTTTTTCCCGCAGTGGCAAAGAAATATATCGTTTTTTCCTCTGAAAGTTCAACACAATGCAACCTTCCAAAATAGAATTCTGACATCAAGAATTCCGTCTATAGTACATTTGAGTGCACCTGTCATTTTCTCAGTCTCTGTGTATGCATGGAGCAAGATATAGGCTCATGGATTTAAGAATGAGAGGATATCATGAGACAGCAATCTCCACCTACGGCCATACTACCTTGAAAGCGCCCGATCCCGTCAGATCTCGGAAGCTAAGCAGGGTGAGGCTTGATTAGTACTGGGTTGGGAGACTGCCTGGGAATACCAGGTGCTGTAGGGGTTTTTATTTTTCGCTTCCCTAATGAAAATATACATGGCATTCCTCGCAGCAAATGAAAATGTTTCATTTCTTGCTACTTTTTTCCCGGAGTGGCAAAGAAATATATTGTTTTTTCCTCAGAAAGTTCAACACAATGCAACCTTCCAAAATAGAATTCTGACATCAAGAATTCCGTCTATAGTACATTTGAGTGCACCTGTCATTTTCTCAGTCTCTGTGTATGCATGGAGCAAGATATAGGCTCATGGATTTAAGAATGAGAGGATATCATGAGACAGCAATCTCCACCTACGGCCATACTACCTTGAAAGCGCCCGATCCCGTCAGATCTCGGAAGCTAAGCAGGGTGAGGCTTGATTAGTACTGGGTTGGGAGACTGCCTGGGAATACCAGGTGCTGTAGGGGTTTTTATTTTTCGCTTCCCTAATGAAAATATACATGGCATTCCTCGCAGCAAATGAAAATGTTTCATTTCTTGCTACTTTTTTCCCGGAGTGGCAAAGAAATATATTGTTTTTTCCTCTGAAAGTTCAACACAATGCAACCTTCCAAAATAGAATTTTGACATCAAGAATTCCGTCTATAGTATATTTGAGTGCACCTGTCATTTTCTCAGTCTCTGATTTAATTTCTCCATTTAAGGTAATTCTTCAAGAATGTATTTTTTTAACGGTCACAATAATACACTTATGCCTCCCATGTCATTTAGAAATATATCATACAGGCCTCAGAACACTCAGCATGTTATATGGTGAGCTTGTGGCTCACAGAGTTGGGGTGTGCAGTGTTCAAGCTGATACTTGGAAGAGATAGTGAGTTCAAATCCAAACAGGAGGAGGTTGAATATAGGCACCTCTGAAATTTTTTACTACTTTTTTCCCGCAGTGGCAAAGAAATCTATCGTTTTTTCCTCTGAAAGTTCAACACAATGCAACCTTCCAAAATAGAATTCTGACATCAAGAATTCCGTCTATAGTACATTTGAGTGCACCTGTCATTTTCTCAGTCTCTGTGTATGCATGGAGCAAGATATAGGCTCATGGATTTAAGAATGAGAGGATATCATGAGACAGCAATCTCCACCTACGGCCATACTACCTTGACAGCGCCCGATCCCGTCAGATCTCGGAAGCTAAGCAGGGTGAGGCTTGATTAGTACTGGGTTGGGAGACTGCCTGGGAATACCAGGTGCTGTAGGGGTTTTTATTTTTCGCTTCCCTAATGAAAATATACATGGCATTCCTCGCAGCAAATGAAAATGTTTCATTTCTTGCTACTTTTTTCCCGCAGTGGCAAAGAAATCTATCGTTTTTTCCTCTGAAAGTTCAACACAATGCAACCTTCCAAAATAGAATTCTGACATCAAGAATTCCGTCTATAGTACATTTGAGTGCACCTGTCATTTTCTCAGTCTCTGTGTATGCATGGAGCAAGATATAGGCTCATGGATTTAAGAATGAGAGGATATCATGAGACAGCAATCTCCACCTACGGCCATACTACCTTGACAGCGCCCGATCCCGTCAGATCTCGGAAGCTAAGCAGGGTGAGGCTTGATTAGTACTGGGTTGGGAGACTGCCTGGGAATACCAGGTGCTGTAGGGGTTTTTATTTTTCGCTTCCCTAATGAAAATATACATGGCATTCCTCGCAGCAAATGAAAATGTTTCATTTCTTGCTACTTTTTTCCCGCAGTGGCAAAGAAATATATCGTTTTTTCCTCTGAAAGTTCAACACAATGCAACCTTCCAAAATAGAATTCTGACATCAAGAATTCCGTCTATAGTACATTTGAGTGCACCTGTCATTTTCTCAGTCTCTGTGTATGCATGGAGCAAGATATAGGCTCATGGATTTAAGAATGAGAGGATATCATGAGACAGCAATCTCCACCTACGGCCATACTACCTTGAAAGCGCCCGATCCCGTCAGATCTCGGAAGCTAAGCAGGGTGAGGCTTGATTAGTACTGGGTTGGGAGACTGCCTGGGAATACCAGGTGCTGTGGGTGTTTTTATTTTTTGCTTCCCTAATGAAAATATACATGGCAATCCTTGCAGCAAATGAAAATGTTTCATTTTTTACTACTTTTTTCCCGCAGTGGCAAAGAAATATATCGTTTTTTCCTCAGAAAGTTCAACACAATGCAACCTTCCAAAATAGAATTCTGACATCAAGAATTCCGTCTATAGTACATTTGAGTGCACCTGTCATTTTCTCAGTCTCTGTGTATGCATGGAGCAAGATATAGGCTCATGGATTTAAGAATGAGAGGATATCATGAGACAGCAATCTCCACCTACGGCCATACTACCTTGAAAGCGCCCGATCCCGTCAGATCTCGGAAGCTAAGCAGGGTGAGGCTTGATTAGTACTGGGTTGGGAGACTGCCTGGGAATACCAGGTGCTGTGGGTGTTTTTATTTTTTGCTTCCCTAATGAAAATATACATGGCATTCCTTGCAGCAAATGAAAATGTTTCATTTTTTACTACTTTTTTCCCGCAGTGGCAAAGAAATATATCGTTTTTTCCTCAGAAAGTTCAACACAATGCAACCTTCCAAAATAGAATTCTGACATCAAGAATTCCGTCTATAGTACATTTGAGTGCACCTGTCATTTTCTCAGTCTCTGTGTATGCATGGAGCAAGATATAGGCTCATGGATTTAAGAATGAGAGGATATCATGAGACAGCAATCTCCACCTACGGCCATACTACCTTGAAAGTGCCCGATCCCGTCAGATCTCGGAAGCTAAGCAGGGTGAGGCTTGATTAGTACTGGGTTGGGAGACTGCCTGGGAATACCAGGTGCTGTAGGGGTTTTTATTTTTCGCTTCCCTAATGAAAATATACATGGCATTCCTCGCAGCAAATGAAAATGTTTCATTTCTTGCTACTTTTTTCCCGCAGTGGCAAAGAAATCTATCGTTTTTTCCTCTGAAAGTTCAACACAATGCAACCTTCCAAAATAGAATTCTGACATCAAGAATTCCGTCTATAGTACATTTGAGTGCACCTGTCATTTTCTCAGTCTCTGTGTATGCATGGAGCAAGATATAGGCTCATGGATTTAAGAATGAGAGGATATCATGAGACAGCAATCTCCACCTACGGCCATACTACCTTGACAGCGCCCGATCCCATCAGATCTCGGAAGCTAAGCAGGGTGAGGCTTGATTAGTACTGGGTTGGGAGACTGCCTGGGAATACCAGGTGCTGTAGGGGTTTTTATTTTTCGCTTCCCTAATGAAAATATACATGGCATTCCTCGCAGCAAATGAAAATGTTTCATTTCTTGCTACTTTTTTCCCGCAGTGGCAAAGAAATATATCGTTTTTTCCTCTGAAAGTTCAACACAATGCAACCTTCCAAAATAGAATTCTGACATCAAGAATTCCGTCTATAGTACATTTGAGTGCACCTGTCATTTTCTCAGTCTCTGTGTATGCATGGAGCAAGATATAGGCTCATGGATTTAAGAATGAGAGGATATCATGAGACAGCAATATCCACCTACGGCCATACTACCTTGAAAGCGCCCGATCCCGTCAGATCTCGGAAGCTAAGCAGGGTGAGGCTTGATTAGTACTGGGTTGGGAGACTGCCTGGGAATACCAGGTGCTGTGGGTGTTTTTATTTTTTGCTTCCCTAATGAAAATATACATGGCATTCCTTGCAGCAAATGAAAATGTTTCATTTTTTACTACTTTTTTCCCGCAGTGGCAAAGAAATATATCGTTTTTTCCTCAGAAAGTTCAACACAATGCAACCTTCCAAAATAGAATTCTGACATCAAGAATTCCGTCTATAGTACATTTGAGTGCACCTGTCATTTTCTCAGTCTCTGTGTATGCATGGAGCAAGATATAGGCTCATGGATTTAAGAATGAGAGGATATCATGAGACAGCAATCTCCACCTACGGCCATACTACCTTGAAAGCGCCCGATCCCGTCAGATCTCGGAAGCTAAGCAGGGTGAGGCTTGATTAGTACTGGGTTGGGAGACTGCCTGGGAATACCAGGTGCTGTAGGGGTTTTTATTTTTCGCTTCCCTAATGAAAATATACATGGCATTCCTCGCAGCAAATGAAAATGTTTCATTTCTTGCTACTTTTTTCCCGGAGTGGCAAAGAAATATATTGTTTTTTCCTCAGAAAGTTCAACACAATGCAACCTTCCAAAATAGAATTCTGACATCAAGAATTCCGTCTATAGTACATTTGAGTGCACCTGTCATTTTCTCAGTCTCTGTGTATGCATGGAGCAAGATATAGGCTCATGGATTTAAGAATGAGAGGATATCATGAGACAGCAATCTCCACCTACGGCCATACTACCTTGAAAGCGCCCGATCCCGTCAGATCTCGGAAGCTAAGCAGGGTGAGGCTTGATTAGTACTGGGTTGGGAGACTGCCTGGGAATACCAGGTGCTGTAGGGGTTTTTATTTTTCGCTTCCCTAATGAAAATATACATGGCATTCCTCGCAGCAAATGAAAATGTTTCATTTCTTGCTACTTTTTTCCCGGAGTGGCAAAGAAATATATTGTTTTTTCCTCTGAAAGTTCAACACAATGCAACCTTCCAAAATAGAATTTTGACATCAAGAATTCCGTCTATAGTATATTTGAGTGCACCTGTCATTTTCTCAGTCTCTGATTTAATTTCTCCATTTAAGGTAATTCTTCAAGAATGTATTTTTTTAACGGTCACAATAATACACTTATGCCTCCCATGTCATTTAGAAATATATCATACAGGCCTCAGAACACTCAGCATGTTATATGGTGAGCTTGTGGCTCACAGAGTTGGGGTGTGCAGTGTTCAAGCTGATACTTGGAAGAGATAGTGAGTTCAAATCCAAACAGGAGGAGGTTGAATATAGGCACCTCTGAAATTTTTTACTACTTTTTTCCCGCAGTGGCAAAGAAATCTATCGTTTTTTCCTCTGAAAGTTCAACACAATGCAACCTTCCAAAATAGAATTCTGACATCAAGAATTCCGTCTATAGTACATTTGAGTGCACCTGTCATTTTCTCAGTCTCTGTGTATGCATGGAGCAAGATATAGGCTCATGGATTTAAGAATGAGAGGATATCATGAGACAGCAATCTCCACCTACGGCCATACTACCTTGACAGCGCCCGATCCCGTCAGATCTCGGAAGCTAAGCAGGGTGAGGCTTGATTAGTACTGGGTTGGGAGACTGCCTGGGAATACCAGGTGCTGTAGGGGTTTTTATTTTTCGCTTCCCTAATGAAAATATACATGGCATTCCTCGCAGCAAATGAAAATGTTTCATTTCTTGCTACTTTTTTCCCGCAGTGGCAAAGAAATCTATCGTTTTTTCCTCTGAAAGTTCAACACAATGCAACCTTCCAAAATAGAATTCTGACATCAAGAATTCCGTCTATAGTACATTTGAGTGCACCTGTCATTTTCTCAGTCTCTGTGTATGCATGGAGCAAGATATAGGCTCATGGATTTAAGAATGAGAGGATATCATGAGACAGCAATCTCCACCTACGGCCATACTACCTTGACAGCGCCCGATCCCGTCAGATCTCGGAAGCTAAGCAGGGTGAGGCTTGATTAGTACTGGGTTGGGAGACTGCCTGGGAATACCAGGTGCTGTAGGGGTTTTTATTTTTCGCTTCCCTAATGAAAATATACATGGCATTCCTCGCAGCAAATGAAAATGTTTCATTTCTTGCTACTTTTTTCCCGCAGTGGCAAAGAAATATATCGTTTTTTCCTCTGAAAGTTCAACACAATGCAACCTTCCAAAATAGAATTCTGACATCAAGAATTCCGTCTATAGTACATTTGAGTGCACCTGTCATTTTCTCAGTCTCTGTGTATGCATGGAGCAAGATATAGGCTCATGGATTTAAGAATGAGAGGATATCATGAGACAGCAATCTCCACCTACGGCCATACTACCTTGAAAGCGCCCGATCCCGTCAGATCTCGGAAGCTAAGCAGGGTGAGGCTTGATTAGTACTGGGTTGGGAGACTGCCTGGGAATACCAGGTGCTGTGGGTGTTTTTATTTTTTGCTTCCCTAATGAAAATATACATGGCAATCCTTGCAGCAAATGAAAATGTTTCATTTTTTACTACTTTTTTCCCGCAGTGGCAAAGAAATATATCGTTTTTTCCTCAGAAAGTTCAACACAATGCAACCTTCCAAAATAGAATTCTGACATCAAGAATTCCGTCTATAGTACATTTGAGTGCACCTGTCATTTTCTCAGTCTCTGTGTATGCATGGAGCAAGATATAGGCTCATGGATTTAAGAATGAGAGGATATCATGAGACAGCAATCTCCACCTACGGCCATACTACCTTGAAAGCGCCCGATCCCGTCAGATCTCGGAAGCTAAGCAGGGTGAGGCTTGATTAGTACTGGGTTGGGAGACTGCCTGGGAATACCAGGTGCTGTGGGTGTTTTTATTTTTTGCTTCCCTAATGAAAATATACATGGCATTCCTTGCAGCAAATGAAAATGTTTCATTTTTTACTACTTTTTTCCCGCAGTGGCAAAGAAATATATCGTTTTTTCCTCAGAAAGTTCAACACAATGCAACCTTCCAAAATAGAATTCTGACATCAAGAATTCCGTCTATAGTACATTTGAGTGCACCTGTCATTTTCTCAGTCTCTGTGTATGCATGGAGCAAGATATAGGCTCATGGATTTAAGAATGAGAGGATATCATGAGACAGCAATCTCCACCTACGGCCATACTACCTTGAAAGCGCCCGATCCCGTCAGATCTCGGAAGCTAAGCAGGGTGAGGCTTGATTAGTACTGGGTTGGGAGACTGCCTGGGAATACCAGGTGCTGTAGGGGTTTTTATTTTTCGCTTCCCTAATGAAAATATACATGGCATTCCTCGCAGCAAATGAAAATGTTTCATTTCTTGCTACTTTTTTCCCGCAGTGGCAAAGAAATCTATCGTTTTTTCCTCTGAAAGTTCAACACAATGCAACCTTCCAAAATAGAATTCTGACATCAAGAATTCCGTCTATAGTACATTTGAGTGCACCTGTCATTTTCTCAGTCTCTGTGTATGCATGGAGCAAGATATAGGCTCATGGATTTAAGAATGAGAGGATATCATGAGACAGCAATCTCCACCTACGGCCATACTACCTTGACAGCGCCCGATCCCGTCAGATCTCGGAAGCTAAGCAGGGTGAGGCTTGATTAGTACTGGGTTGGGAGACTGCCTGGGAATACCAGGTGCTGTAGGGGTTTTTATTTTTCGCTTCCCTAATGAAAATATACATGGCATTCCTCGCAGCAAATGAAAATGTTTCATTTCTTGCTACTTTTTTCCCGCAGTGGCAAAGAAATATATCGTTTTTTCCTCTGAAAGTTCAACACAATGCAACCTTCCAAAATAGAATTCTGACATCAAGAATTCCGTCTATAGTACATTTGAGTGCACCTGTCATTTTCTCAGTCTCTGTGTATGCATGGAGCAAGATATAGGCTCATGGATTTAAGAATGAGAGGATATCATGAGACAGCAATCTCCACCTACGGCCATACTACCTTGAAAGCGCCCGATCCCGTCAGATCTCGGAAGCTAAGCAGGGTGAGGCTTGATTAGTACTGGGTTGGGAGACTGCCTGGGAATACCAGGTGCTGTGGGTGTTTTTATTTTTTGCTTCCCTAATGAAAATATACATGGCAATCCTTGCAGCAAATGAAAATGTTTCATTTTTTACTACTTTTTTCCCGCAGTGGCAAAGAAATATATCGTTTTTTCCTCAGAAAGTTCAACACAATGCAACCTTCCAAAATAGAATTCTGACATCAAGAATTCCGTCTATAGTACATTTGAGTGCACCTGTCATTTTCTCAGTCTCTGTGTATGCATGGAGCAAGATATAGGCTCATGGATTTAAGAATGAGAGGATATCATGAGACAGCAATCTCCACCTACGGCCATACTACCTTGAAAGCGCCCGATCCCGTCAGATCTCGGAAGCTAAGCAGGGTGAGGCTTGATTAGTACTGGGTTGGGAGACTGCCTGGGAATACCAGGTGCTGTGGGTGTTTTTATTTTTTGCTTCCCTAATGAAAATATACATGGCATTCCTTGCAGCAAATGAAAATGTTTCATTTTTTACTACTTTTTTCCCGCAGTGGCAAAGAAATATATCGTTTTTTCCTCAGAAAGTTCAACACAATGCAACCTTCCAAAATAGAATTCTGACATCAAGAATTCCGTCTATAGTACATTTGAGTGCACCTGTCATTTTCTCAGTCTCTGTGTATGCATGGAGCAAGATATAGGCTCATGGATTTAAGAATGAGAGGATATCATGAGACAGCAATCTCCACCTACGGCCATACTACCTTGAAAGCGCCCGATCCCGTCAGATCTCGGAAGCTAAGCAGGGTGAGGCTTGATTAGTACTGGGTTGGGAGACTGCCTGGGAATACCAGGTGCTGTAGGGGTTTTTATTTTTCGCTTCCCTAATGAAAATATACATGGCATTCCTCGCAGCAAATGAAAATGTTTCATTTCTTGCTACTTTTTTCCCGCAGTGGCAAAGAAATCTATCGTTTTTTCCTCTGAAAGTTCAACACAATGCAACCTTCCAAAATAGAATTCTGACATCAAGAATTCCGTCTATAGTACATTTGAGTGCACCTGTCATTTTCTCAGTCTCTGTGTATGCATGGAGCAAGATATAGGCTCATGGATTTAAGAATGAGAGGATATCATGAGACAGCAATCTCCACCTACGGCCATACTACCTTGAAAGCGCCCGATCCCGTCAGATCTCGGAAGCTAAGCAGGGTGAGGCTTGATTAGTACTGGGTTGGGAGACTGCCTGGGAATACCAGGTGCTGTAGGGGTTTTTATTTTTCGCTTCCCTAATGAAAATATACATGGCATTCCTCGCAGCAAATGAAAATGTTTCATTTCTTGCTACTTTTTTCCCGGAGTGGCAAAGAAATATATTGTTTTTTCCTCAGAAAGTTCAACACAATGCAACCTTCCAAAATAGAATTCTGACATCAAGAATTCCGTCTATAGTACATTTGAGTGCACCTGTCATTTTCTCAGTCTCTGTGTATGCATGGAGCAAGATATAGGCTCATGGATTTAAGAATGAGAGGATATCATGAGACAGCAATCTCCACCTACGGCCATACTACCTTGAAAGCGCCCGATCCCGTCAGATCTCGGAAGCTAAGCAGGGTGAGGCTTGATTAGTACTGGGTTGGGAGACTGCCTGGGAATACCAGGTGCTGTAGGGGTTTTTATTTTTCGCTTCCCTAATGAAAATATACATGGCATTCCTCGCAGCAAATGAAAATGTTTCATTTCTTGCTACTTTTTTCCCGGAGTGGCAAAGAAATATATTGTTTTTTCCTCTGAAAGTTCAACACAATGCAACCTTCCAAAATAGAATTTTGACATCAAGAATTCCGTCTATAGTATATTTGAGTGCACCTGTCATTTTCTCAGTCTCTGATTTAATTTCTCCATTTAAGGTAATTCTTCAAGAATGTATTTTTTTAACGGTCACAATAATACACTTATGCCTCCCATGTCATTTAGAAATATATCATACAGGCCTCAGAACACTCAGCATGTTATATGGTGAGCTTGTGGCTCACAGAGTTGGGGTGTGCAGTGTTCAAGCTGATACTTGGAAGAGATAGTGAGTTCAAATCCAAACAGGAGGAGGTTGAATATAGGCACCTCTGAAATTTTTTACTACTTTTTTCCCGCAGTGGCAAAGAAATCTATCGTTTTTTCCTCTGAAAGTTCAACACAATGCAACCTTCCAAAATAGAATTCTGACATCAAGAATTCCGTCTATAGTACATTTGAGTGCACCTGTCATTTTCTCAGTCTCTGTGTATGCATGGAGCAAGATATAGGCTCATGGATTTAAGAATGAGAGGATATCATGAGACAGCAATCTCCACCTACGGCCATACTACCTTGACAGCGCCCGATCCCGTCAGATCTCGGAAGCTAAGCAGGGTGAGGCTTGATTAGTACTGGGTTGGGAGACTGCCTGGGAATACCAGGTGCTGTAGGGGTTTTTATTTTTCGCTTCCCTAATGAAAATATACATGGCATTCCTCGCAGCAAATGAAAATGTTTCATTTCTTGCTACTTTTTTCCCGCAGTGGCAAAGAAATCTATCGTTTTTTCCTCTGAAAGTTCAACACAATGCAACCTTCCAAAATAGAATTCTGACATCAAGAATTCCGTCTATAGTACATTTGAGTGCACCTGTCATTTTCTCAGTCTCTGTGTATGCATGGAGCAAGATATAGGCTCATGGATTTAAGAATGAGAGGATATCATGAGACAGCAATCTCCACCTACGGCCATACTACCTTGACAGCGCCCGATCCCGTCAGATCTCGGAAGCTAAGCAGGGTGAGGCTTGATTAGTACTGGGTTGGGAGACTGCCTGGGAATACCAGGTGCTGTAGGGGTTTTTATTTTTCGCTTCCCTAATGAAAATATACATGGCATTCCTCGCAGCAAATGAAAATGTTTCATTTCTTGCTACTTTTTTCCCGCAGTGGCAAAGAAATATATCGTTTTTTCCTCTGAAAGTTCAACACAATGCAACCTTCCAAAATAGAATTCTGACATCAAGAATTCCGTCTATAGTACATTTGAGTGCACCTGTCATTTTCTCAGTCTCTGTGTATGCATGGAGCAAGATATAGGCTCATGGATTTAAGAATGAGAGGATATCATGAGACAGCAATCTCCACCTACGGCCATACTACCTTGAAAGCGCCCGATCCCGTCAGATCTCGGAAGCTAAGCAGGGTGAGGCTTGATTAGTACTGGGTTGGGAGACTGCCTGGGAATACCAGGTGCTGTAGGGGTTTTTATTTTTCGCTTCCCTAATGAAAATATACATGGCATTCCTCGCAGCAAATGAAAATGTTTCATTTCTTGCTACTTTTTTCCCGCAGTGGCAAAGAAATATATCGTTTTTTCCTCAGAAAGTTCAACACAATGCAACCTTCCAAAATAGAATTCTGACATCAAGAATTCCGTCTATAGTACATTTGAGTGCACCTGTCATTTTCTCAGTCTCTGTGTATGCATGGAGCAAGATATAGGCTCATGGATTTAAGAATGAGAGGATATCATGAGACAGCAATCTCCACCTACGGCCATACTACCTTGAAAGCGCCCGATCCCGTCAGATCTCGGAAGCTAAGCAGGGTGAGGCTTGATTAGTACTGGGTTGGGAGACTGCCTGGGAATACCAGGTGCTGTGGGTGTTTTTATTTTTTGCTTCCCTAATGAAAATATACATGGCATTCCTTGCAGCAAATGAAAATGTTTCATTTTTTACTACTTTTTTCCCGCAGTGGCAAAGAAATCTATCGTTTTTTCCTCTGAAAGTTCAACACAATGCAACCTTCCAAAATAGAATTCTGACATCAAGAATTCCGTCTATAGTACATTTGAGTGCACCTGTCATTTTCTCAGTCTCTGTGTATGCATGGAGCAAGATATAGGCTCATGGATTTAAGAATGAGAGGATATCATGAGACAGCAATCTCCACCTACGGCCATACTACCTTGACAGCGCCCGATCCCGTCAGATCTCGGAAGCTAAGCAGGGTGAGGCTTGATTAGTACTGGGTTGGGAGACTGCCTGGGAATACCAGGTGCTGTAGGGGTTTTTATTTTTCGCTTCCCTAATGAAAATATACATGGCATTCCTCGCAGCAAATGAAAATGTTTCATTTCTTGCTACTTTTTTCCCGCAGTGGCAAAGAAATCTATCGTTTTTTCCTCTGAAAGTTCAACACAATGCAACCTTCCAAAATAGAATTCTGACATCAAGAATTCCGTCTATAGTACATTTGAGTGCACCTGTCATTTTCTCAGTCTCTGTGTATGCATGGAGCAAGATATAGGCTCATGGATTTAAGAATGAGAGGATATCATGAGACAGCAATCTCCACCTACGGCCATACTACCTTGACAGCGCCCGATCCCGTCAGATCTCGGAAGCTAAGCAGGGTGAGGCTTGATTAGTACTGGGTTGGGAGACTGCCTGGGAATACCAGGTGCTGTAGGGGTTTTTATTTTTCGCTTCCCTAATGAAAATATACATGGCATTCCTCGCAGCAAATGAAAATGTTTCATTTCTTGCTACTTTTTTCCCGCAGTGGCAAAGAAATATATCGTTTTTTCCTCTGAAAGTTCAACACAATGCAACCTTCCAAAATAGAATTCTGACATCAAGAATTCCGTCTATAGTACATTTGAGTGCACCTGTCATTTTCTCAGTCTCTGTGTATGCATGGAGCAAGATATAGGCTCATGGATTTAAGAATGAGAGGATATCATGAGACAGCAATCTCCACCTACGGCCATACTACCTTGAAAGCGCCCGATCCCGTCAGATCTCGGAAGCTAAGCAGGGTGAGGCTTGATTAGTACTGGGTTGGGAGACTGCCTGGGAATACCAGGTGCTGTAGGGGTTTTTATTTTTCGCTTCCCTAATGAAAATATACATGGCATTCCTCGCAGCAAATGAAAATGTTTCATTTCTTGCTACTTTTTTCCCGCAGTGGCAAAGAAATATATCGTTTTTTCCTCAGAAAGTTCAACACAATGCAACCTTCCAAAATAGAATTCTGACATCAAGAATTCCGTCTATAGTACATTTGAGTGCACCTGTCATTTTCTCAGTCTCTGTGTATGCATGGAGCAAGATATAGGCTCATGGATTTAAGAATGAGAGGATATCATGAGACAGCAATCTCCACCTACGGCCATACTACCTTGAAAGCGCCCGATCCCGTCAGATCTCGGAAGCTAAGCAGGGTGAGGCTTGATTAGTACTGGGTTGGGAGACTGCCTGGGAATACCAGGTGCTGTGGGTGTTTTTATTTTTTGCTTCCCTAATGAAAATATACATGGCATTCCTTGCAGCAAATGAAAATGTTTCATTTTTTACTACTTTTTTCCCGCAGTGGCAAAGAAATATATCGTTTTTTCCTCAGAAAGTTCAACACAATGCAACCTTCCAAAATAGAATTCTGACATCAAGAATTCCGTCTATAGTACATTTGAGTGCACCTGTCATTTTCTCAGTCTCTGTGTATGCATGGAGCAAGATATAGGCTCATGGATTTAAGAATGAGAGGATATCATGAGACAGCAATCTCCACCTACGGCCATACTACCTTGACAGCGCCCGATCCCGTCAGATCTCGGCAGCTAAGCAGGGTGAGGCTTGATTAGTACTGGGTTGGGAGACTGCCTGGGAATACCAGGTGCTGTAGGGGTTTTTATTTTTCGCTTCCCTAATGAAAATATACATGGCATTCCTCGCAGCAAATGAAAATGTTTCATTTCTTGCTACTTTTTTCCCGCAGTGGCAAAGAAATCTATCGTTTTTTCCTCTGAAAGTTCAACACAATGCAACCTTCCAAAATAGAATTCTGACATCAAGAATTCCGTCTATAGTACATTTGAGTGCACCTGTCATTTTCTCAGTCTCTGTGTATGCATGGAGCAAGATATAGGCTCATGGATTTAAGAATGAGAGGATATCATGAGACAGCAATCTCCACCTACGGCCATACTACCTTGACAGCGCCCGATCCCGTCAGATCTCGGAAGCTAAGCAGGGTGAGGCTTGATTAGTACTGGGTTGGGAGACTGCCTGGGAATACCAGGTGCTGTAGGGGTTTTTATTTTTCGCTTCCCTAATGAAAATATACATGGCATTCCTCGCAGCAAATGAAAATGTTTCATTTCTTGCTACTTTTTTCCCGCAGTGGCAAAGAAATATATCGTTTTTTCCTCTGAAAGTTCAACACAATGCAACCTTCCAAAATAGAATTCTGACATCAAGAATTCCGTCTATAGTACATTTGAGTGCACCTGTCATTTTCTCAGTCTCTGTGTATGCATGGAGCAAGATATAGGCTCATGGATTTAAGAATGAGAGGATATCATGAGACAGCAATCTCCACCTACGGCCATACTACCTTGACAGCGCCCGATCCCGTCAGATCTCGGAAGCTAAGCAGGGTGAGGCTTGATTAGTACTGGGTTGGGAGACTGCCTGGGAATACCAGGTGCTGTAGGGGTTTTTATTTTTCGCTTCCCTAATGAAAATATACATGGCATTCCTCGCAGCAAATGAAAATGTTTAATTTCTTGCTACTTTTTTCCCGCAGTGGCAAAGAAATCTATCGTTTTTTCCTCTGAAAGTTCAACACAATGCAACCTTCCAAAATAGAATTCTGACATCAAGAATTCCGTCTATAGTACATTTGAGTGCACCTGTCATTTTCTCAGTCTCTGTGTATGCATGGAGCAAGATATAGGCTCATGGATTTAAGAATGAGAGGATATCATGAGACAGCAATCTCCACCTACGGCCATACTACCTTGACAGCGCCCGATCCCGTCAGATCTCGGAAGCTAAGCAGGGTGAGGCTTGATTAGTACTGGGTTGGGAGACTGCCTGGGAATACCAGGTGCTGTAGGGGTTTTTATTTTTCGCTTCCCTAATGAAAATATACATGGCATTCCTCGCAGCAAATGAAAATGTTTCATTTCTTGCTACTTTTTTCCCGCAGTGGCAAAGAAATATATCGTTTTTTCCTCTGAAAGTTCAACACAATGCAACCTTCCAAAATAGAATTCTGACATCAAGAATTCCGTCTATAGTACATTTGAGTGCACCTGTCATTTTCTCAGTCTCTGTGTATGCATGGAGCAAGATATAGGCTCATGGATTTAAGAATGAGAGGATATCATGAGACAGCAATCTCCACCTACGGCCATACTACCTTGAAAGCGCCCGATCCCGTCAGATCTCGGAAGCTAAGCAGGGTGAGGCTTGATTAGTACTGGGTTGGGAGACTGCCTGGGAATACCAGGTGCTGTAGGGGTTTTTATTTTTCGCTTCCCTAATGAAAATATACATGGCATTCCTCGCAGCAAATGAAAATGTTTCATTTCTTGCTACTTTTTTCCCGCAGTGGCAAAGAAATATATCGTTTTTTCCTCAGAAAGTTCAACACAATGCAACCTTCCAAAATAGAATTCTGACATCAAGAATTCCGTCTATAGTACATTTGAGTGCACCTGTCATTTTCTCAGTCTCTGTGTATGCATGGAGCAAGATATAGGCTCATGGATTTAAGAATGAGAGGATATCATGAGACAGCAATCTCCACCTACGGCCATACTACCTTGAAAGCGCCCGATCCCGTCAGATCTCGGAAGCTAAGCAGGGTGAGGCTTGATTAGTACTGGGTTGGGAGACTGCCTGGGAATACCAGGTGCTGTGGGTGTTTTTATTTTTTGCTTCCCTAATGAAAATATACATGGCATTCCTTGCAGCAAATGAAAATGTTTCATTTTTTACTACTTTTTTCCCGCAGTGGCAAAGAAATATATCGTTTTTTCCTCAGAAAGTTCAACACAATGCAACCTTCCAAAATAGAATTCTGACATCAAGAATTCCGTCTATAGTACATTTGAGTGCACCTGTCATTTTCTCAGTCTCTGTGTATGCATGGAGCAAGATATAGGCTCATGGATTTAAGAATGAGAGGATATCATGAGACAGCAATCTCCACCTACGGCCATACTACCTTGACAGCGCCCGATCCCGTCAGATCTCGGAAGCTAAGCAGGGTGAGGCTTGATTAGTACTGGGTTGGGAGACTGCCTGGGAATACCAGGTGCTGTAGGGGTTTTTATTTTTCGCTTCCCTAATGAAAATATACATGGCATTCCTCGCAGCAAATGAAAATGTTTCATTTCTTGCTACTTTTTTCCCGCAGTGGCAAAGAAATCTATCGTTTTTTCCTCTGAAAGTTCAACACAATGCAACCTTCCAAAATAGAATTCTGACATCAAGAATTCCGTCTATAGTACATTTGAGTGCACCTGTCATTTTCTCAGTCTCTGTGTATGCATGGAGCAAGATATAGGCTCATGGATTTAAGAATGAGAGGATATCATGAGACAGCAATCTCCACCTACGGCCATACTACCTTGACAGCGCCCGATCCCGTCAGATCTCGGAAGCTAAGCAGGGTGAGGCTTGATTAGTACTGGGTTGGGAGACTGCCTGGGAATACCAGGTGCTGTAGGGGTTTTTATTTTTCGCTTCCCTAATGAAAATATACATGGCATTCCTCGCAGCAAATGAAAATGTTTCATTTCTTGCTACTTTTTTCCCGCAGTGGCAAAGAAATATATCGTTTTTTCCTCTGAAAGTTCAACACAATGCAACCTTCCAAAATAGAATTCTGACATCAAGAATTCCGTCTATAGTACATTTGAGTGCACCTGTCATTTTCTCAGTCTCTGTGTATGCATGGAGCAAGATATAGGCTCATGGATTTAAGAATGAGAGGATATCATGAGACAGCAATCTCCACCTACGGCCATACTACCTTGAAAGCGCCCGATCCCGTCAGATCTCGGAAGCTAAGCAGGGTGAGGCTTGATTAGTACTGGGTTGGGAGACTGCCTGGGAATACCAGGTGCTGTAGGGGTTTTTATTTTTCGCTTCCCTAATGAAAATATACATGGCATTCCTCGCAGCAAATGAAAATGTTTCATTTCTTGCTACTTTTTTCCCGCAGTGGCAAAGAAATATATCGTTTTTTCCTCAGAAAGTTCAACACAATGCAACCTTCCAAAATAGAATTCTGACATCAAGAATTCCGTCTATAGTACATTTGAGTGCACCTGTCATTTTCTCAGTCTCTGTGTATGCATGGAGCAAGATATAGGCTCATGGATTTAAGAATGAGAGGATATCATGAGACAGCAATCTCCACCTACGGCCATACTACCTTGAAAGCGCCCGATCCCGTCAGATCTCGGAAGCTAAGCAGGGTGAGGCTTGATTAGTACTGGGTTGGGAGACTGCCTGGGAATACCAGGTGCTGTAGGGGTTTTTATTTTTCGCTTCCCTAATGAAAATATACATGGCATTCCTCGCAGCAAATGAAAATGTTTCATTTCTTGCTACTTTTTTCCCGCAGTGGCAAAGAAATCTATCGTTTTTTCCTCTGAAAGTTCAACACAATGCAACCTTCCAAAATAGAATTCTGACATCAAGAATTCCGTCTATAGTACATTTGAGTGCACCTGTCATTTTCTCAGTCTCTGTGTATGCATGGAGCAAGATATAGGCTCATGGATTTAAGAATGAGAGGATATCATGAGACAGCAATCTCCACCTACGGCCATACTACCTTGACAGCGCCCGATCCCATCAGATCTCGGAAGCTAAGCAGGGTGAGGCTTGATTAGTACTGGGTTGGGAGACTGCCTGGGAATACCAGGTGCTGTAGGGGTTTTTATTTTTCGCTTCCCTAATGAAAATATACATGGCATTCCTCGCAGCAAATGAAAATGTTTCATTTCTTGCTACTTTTTTCCCGCAGTGGCAAAGAAATATATCGTTTTTTCCTCTGAAAGTTCAACACAATGCAACCTTCCAAAATAGAATTCTGACATCAAGAATTCCGTCTATAGTACATTTGAGTGCACCTGTCATTTTCTCAGTCTCTGTGTATGCATGGAGCAAGATATAGGCTCATGGATTTAAGAATGAGAGGATATCATGAGACAGCAATCTCCACCTACGGCCATACTACCTTGAAAGCGCCCGATCCCGTCAGATCTCGGAAGCTAAGCAGGGTGAGGCTTGATTAGTACTGGGTTGGGAGACTGCCTGGGAATACCAGGTGCTGTGGGTGTTTTTATTTTTTGCTTCCCTAATGAAAATATACATGGCATTCCTTGCAGCAAATTAAAATGTTTCATTTTTTACTACTTTTTTCCCGCAGTGGCAAAGAAATATATCGTTTTTTCCTCTGAAAGTTCAACACAATGCAACCTTCCAAAATAGAATTCTGACATCAAGAATTCCGTCTATAGTACATTTGAGTGCACCTGTCATTTTCTCAGTCTCTGTGTATGCATGGAGCAAGATATAGGCTCATGGATTTAAGAATGAGAGGATATCATGAGACAGCAATCTCCACCTACGGCCATACTACCTTGAAAGCGCCCGATCCCGTCAGATCTCGGAAGCTAAGCAAGGTGAGGCTTGATTAGTACTGGGTTGGGAGACTGCCTGGGAATACCAGGTGCTGTGGGTGTTTTTATTTTTTGCTTCCCTAATGAAAATATACATGGCATTCCTTGCAGCAAATGAAAATGTTTCATTTTTTACTACTTTTTTCCCGCAGTGGCAAAGAAATATATCGTTTTTTCCTCAGAAAGTTCAACACAATGCAACCTTCCAAAATAGAATTCTGACATCAAGAATTCCGTCTATAGTACATTTGAGTGCACCTGTCATTTTCTCAGTCTCTGTGTATGCATGGAGCAAGATATAGGCTCATGGATTTAAGAATGAGAGGATATCATGAGACAGCAATCTCCACCTACGGCCATACTACCTTGAAAGCGCCCGATCCCGTCAGATCTCGGAAGCTAAGCAGGGTGAGGCTTGATTAGTACTGGGTTGGGAGACTGCCTGGGAATACCAGGTGCTGTAGGGGTTTTTATTTTTCGCTTCCCTAATGAAAATATACATGGCATTCCTCGCAGCAAATGAAAATGTTTCATTTCTTGCTACTTTTTTCCCGCAGTGGCAAAGAAATCTATCGTTTTTTCCTCTGAAAGTTCAACACAATGCAACCTTCCAAAATAGAATTCTGACATCAAGAATTCCGTCTATAGTACATTTGAGTGCACCTGTCATTTTCTCAGTCTCTGTGTATGCATGGAGCAAGATATAGGCTCATGGATTTAAGAATGAGAGGATATCATGAGACAGCAATCTCCACCTACGGCCATACTACCTTGACAGCGCCCGATCCCATCAGATCTCGGAAGCTAAGCAGGGTGAGGCTTGATTAGTACTGGGTTGGGAGACTGCCTGGGAATACCAGGTGCTGTAGGGGTTTTTATTTTTCGCTTCCCTAATGAAAATATACATGGCATTCCTCGCAGCAAATGAAAATGTTTCATTTCTTGCTACTTTTTTCCCGCAGTGGCAAAGAAATATATCGTTTTTTCCTCTGAAAGTTCAACACAATGCAACCTTCCAAAATAGAATTCTGACATCAAGAATTCCGTCTATAGTACATTTGAGTGCACCTGTCATTTTCTCAGTCTCTGTGTATGCATGGAGCAAGATATAGGCTCATGGATTTAAGAATGAGAGGATATCATGAGACAGCAATCTCCACCTACGGCCATACTACCTTGAAAGCGCCCGATCCCGTCAGATCTCGGAAGCTAAGCAGGGTGAGGCTTGATTAGTACTGGGTTGGGAGACTGCCTGGGAATACCAGGTGCTGTGGGTGTTTTTATTTTTTGCTTCCCTAATGAAAATATACATGGCATTCCTTGCAGTAAATGAAAATGTTTCATTTTTTACTACTTTTTTCCCGCAGTGGCAAAGAAATATATCGTTTTTTCCTCAGAAAGTTCAACACAATGCAACCTTCCAAAATAGAATTCTGACATCAAGAATTCCGTCTATAGTACATTTGAGTGCACCTGTCATTTTCTCAGTCTCTGTGTATGCATGGAGCAAGATATAGGCTCATGGATTTAAGAATGAGAGGATATCATGAGACAGCAATCTCCACCTACGGCCATACTACCTTGAAAGCGCCCGATCCCGTCAGATCTCGGAAGCTAAGCAGGGTGAGGCTTGATTAGTACTGGGTTGGGAGACTGCCTGGGAATACCAGGTGCTGTGGGTGTTTTTATTTTTTGCTTCCCTAATGAAAATATACATGGCATTCCTTGCAGCAAATGAAAATGTTTCATTTTTTACTACTTTTTTCCCGCAGTGGCAAAGAAATATATCGTTTTTTCCTCAGAAAGTTCAACACAATGCAACCTTCCAAAATAGAATTCTGACATCAAGAATTCCGTCTATAGTACATTTGAGTGCACCTGTCATTTTCTCAGTCTCTGTGTATGCATGGAGCAAGATATAGGCTCATGGATTTAAGAATGAGAGGATATCATGAGACAGCAATCTCCACCTACGGCCATACTACCTTGAAAGCGCCCGATCCCGTCAGATCTCGGAAGCTAAGCAGGGTGAGGCTTGATTAGTACTGGGTTGGGAGACTGCCTGGGAATACCAGGTGCTGTAGGGGTTTTTATTTTTCGCTTCCCTAATGAAAATATACATGGCATTCCTCGCAGCAAAAGAAAATGTTTCATTTCTTGCTACTTTTTTCCCGCAGTGGCAAAGAAATATATCGTTTTTTCCTCTGAAAGTTCAACACAATGCAACCTTCCAAAATAGAATTCTGACATCAAGAATTCCGTCTATAGTACATTTGAGTGCACCTGTCATTTTCTCAGTCTCTGTGTATGCATGGAGCAAGATATAGGCTCATGGATTTAAGAATGAGAGGATATCATGAGACAGCAATCTCCACCTACGGCCATACTACCTTGAAAGCGCCCGATCCCGTCAGATCTCGGAAGCTAAGCAAGGTGAGGCTTGATTAGTACTGGGTTGGGAGACTGCCTGGGAATACCAGGTGCTGTGGGTGTTTTTATTTTTTGCTTCCCTAATGAAAATATACATGGCATTCCTTGCAGCAAATGAAAATGTTTCATTTTTTACTACTTTTTTCCCGCAGTGGCAAAGAAATATATCGTTTTTTCCTCAGAAAGTTCAACACAATGCAACCTTCCAAAATAGAATTCTGACATCAAGAATTCCGTCTATAGTACATTTGAGTGCACCTGTCATTTTCTCAGTCTCTGTGTATGCATGGAGCAAGATATAGGCTCATGGATTTAAGAATGAGAGGATATCATGAGACAGCAATCTCCACCTACGGCCATACTACCTTGAAAGCGCCCGATCCTGTCAGATCTCGGAAGCTAAGCAGGGTGAGGCTTGATTAGTACTGGGTTGGGAGACTGCCTGGGAATACCAGGTGCTGTAGGGGTTTTTATTTTTCGCTTCCCTAATGAAAATATACATGGCATTCCTCGCAGCAAATGAAAATGTTTCATTTCTTGCTACTTTTTTCCCGGAGTGGCAAAGAAATATATTGTTTTTTCCTCTGAAAGTTCAACACAATGCAACCTTCCAAAATAGAATTCTGACATCAAGAATTCCGTCTATAGTATATTTGAGTGCACCTGTCATTTTCTCAGTCTCTGATTTAATTTCTCCATTTAAGGTAATTCTTCAAGAATGTATTTTTTTAACGGTCACAATAATACACTTATGCCTCCCATGTCATTTAGAAATATATCATACAGGCCTCAGAACACTCAGCATGTTATATGGTGAGCTTGTGGCTCACAGAGTTGGGGTGTGCAGTGTTCAAGCTGATACTTGGAAGAGATAGTGAGTTCAAATCCAAACAGGAGGAGGTTGAATATACGCACCTCTGAAATTTTTTACTACTTTTTTCCCGCAGTGGCAAAGAAATCTATCGTTTTTTCCTCTGAAAGTTCAACACAATGCAACCTTCCAAAATAGAATTCTGACATCAAGAATTCCGTCTATAGTACATTTGAGTGCACCTGTCATTTTCTCAGTCTCTGTGTATGCATGGAGCAAGATATAGGCTCATGGATTTAAGAATGAGAGGATATCATGAGACAGCAATCTCCACCTACGGCCATACTACCTTGACAGCGCCAGATCCCGTCAGATCTCGGAAGCTAAGCAGGGTGAGGCTTGATTAGTACTGGGTTGGGAGACTGCCTGGGAATACCAGGTGCTGTAGGGGTTTTTATTTTTCGCTTCCCTAATGAAAATATACATGGCATTCCTCGCAGCAAAAGAAAATGTTTCATTTCTTGCTACTTTTTTCCCGCAGTGGCAAAGAAATATATCGTTTTTTCCTCTGAAAGTTCAACACAATGCAACCTTCCAAAATAGAATTCTGACATCAAGAATTCCGTCTATAGTACATTTGAGTGCACCTGTCATTTTCTCAGTCTCTGTGTATGCATGGAGCAAGATATAGGCTCATGGATTTAAGAATGAGAGGATATCATGAGACAGCAATCTCCACCTACGGCCATACTACCTTGAAAGCGCCCGATCCCGTCAAATCTCGGAAGCTAAGCAAGGTGAGGCTTGATTAGTACTGGGTTGGGAGACTGCCTGGGAATACCAGGTGCTGTGGGTGTTTTTATTTTTTGCTTCCCTAATGAAAATATACATGGCATTCCTTGCAGCAAATGAAAATGTTTCATTTTTTACTACTTTTTTCCCGCAGTGGCAAAGAAATATATCGTTTTTTCCTCAGAAAGTTCAACACAATGCAACCTTCCAAAATAGAATTCTGACATCAAGAATTCCGTCTATAGTACATTTGAGTGCACCTGTCATTTTCTCAGTCTCTGTGTATGCATGGAGCAAGATATAGGCTCATGGATTTAAGAATGAGAGGATATCATGAGACAGCAATCTCCACCTACGGCCATACTACCTTGAAAGCGCCCGATCCCGTCAGATCTCGGAAGCTAAGCAGGGTGAGGCTTGATTAGTACTGGGTTGGGAGACTGCCTGGGAATACCAGGTGCTGTAGGGGTTTTTATTTTTCGCTTCCCTAATGAAAATATACATGGCATTCCTCGCAGCAAATGAAAATGTTTCATTTCTTGCTACTTTTTTCCCGGAGTGGCAAAGAAATATATTGTTTTTTCCTCTGAAAGTTCAACACAATGCAACCTTCCAAAATAGAATTCTGACATCAAGAATTCCGTCTATAGTATATTTGAGTGCACCTGTCATTTTCTCAGTCTCTGATTTAATTTCTCCATTTAAGGTAATTCTTCAAGAATGTATTTTTTTAACGGTCACAATAATACACTTATGCCTCCCATGTCATTTAGAAATATATCATACAGGCCTCAGAACACTCAGCATGTTATATGGTGAGCTTGTGGCTCACAGAGTTGGGGTGTGCAGTGTTCAAGCTGATACTTGGAAGAGATAGTGAGTTCAAATCCAAACAGGAGGAGGTTGAATATAGGCACCTCTGAAATTTTTTACTACTTTTTTCCCGCAGTGGCAAAGAAATCTATCGTTTTTTCCTCTGAAAGTTCAACACAATGCAACCTTCCAAAATAGAATTCTGACATCAAGAATTCCGTCTATAGTACATTTGAGTGCACCTGTCATTTTCTCAGTCTCTGTGTATGCATGGAGCAAGATATAGGCTCATGGATTTAAGAATGAGAGGATATCATGAGACAGCAATCTCCACCTACGGCCATACTACCTTGACAGCGCCCGATCCCGTCAGATCTCGGAAGCTAAGCAGGGTGAGGCTTGATTAGTACTGGGTTGGGAGACTGCCTGGGAATACCAGGTGCTGTAGGGGTTTTTATTTTTCGCTTCCCTAATGAAAATATACATGGCATTCCTCGCAGCAAATGAAAATGTTTCATTTCTTGCTACTTTTTTCCCGCAGTGGCAAAGAAATATATCGTTTTTTCCTCTGAAAGTTCAACACAATGCAACCTTCCAAAATAGAATTCTGACATCAAGAATTCCGTCTATAGTACATTTGAGTGCACCTGTCATTTTCTCAGTCTCTGTGTATGCATGGAGCAAGATATAGGCTCATGGATTTAAGAATGAGAGGATATCATGAGACAGCAATCTCCACCTACGGCCATACTACCTTGAAAGCGCCCGATCCCGTCAGATCTCGGAAGCTAAGCAGGGTGAGGCTTGATTAGTACTGGGTTGGGAGACTGCCTGGGAATACCAGGTGCTGTGGGTGTTTTTATTTTTTGCTTCCCTAATGAAAATATACATGGCATTCCTTGCAGCAAATGAAAATGTTTCATTTTTTACTACTTTTTTCCCGCAGTGGCAAAGAAATATATCGTTTTTTCCTCAGAAAGTTCAACACAATGCAACCTTCCAAAATAGAATTCTGACATCAAGAATTCCGTCTATAGTACATTTGAGTGCACCTGTCATTTTCTCAGTCTCTGTGTATGCATGGAGCAAGATATAGGCTCATGGATTTAAGAATGAGAGGATATCATGAGACAGCAATCTCCACCTACGGCCATACTACCTTGAAAGCGCCCGATCCCGTCAGATCTCGGAAGCTAAGCAGGGTGAGGCTTGATTAGTACTGGGTTGGGAGACTGCCTGGGAATACCAGGTGCTGTAGGGGTTTTTATTTTTCGCTTCCCTAATGAAAATATACATGGCATTCCTTGCAGCAAATGAAAATGTTTCATTTTTTACTACTTTTTTCCCGCAGTGGCAAAGAAATATATCGTTTTTTCCTCAGAAAGTTCAACACAATGCAACCTTCCAAAATAGAATTCTGACATCAAGAATTCCGTCTATAGTACATTTGAGTGCACCTGTCATTTTCTCAGTCTCTGTGTATGCATGGAGCAAGATATAGGCTCATGGATTTAAGAATGAGAGGATATCATGAGACAGCAATCTCCACCTACGGCCATACTACCTTGAAAGC
This sequence comes from Ascaphus truei, assembly GCF_040206685.1. Taxonomy (NCBI): domain Eukaryota; kingdom Metazoa; phylum Chordata; class Amphibia; order Anura; family Ascaphidae; genus Ascaphus; species Ascaphus truei. The sequence goes on from NW_027455772.1 coordinate 467,393, forward strand.
GCCCGATCCCGTCAGATCTCGGAAGCTAAGCAGGGTGAGGCTTGATTAGTACTGGGTTGGGAGACTGCCTGGGAATACCAGGTGCTGTGGGTGTTTTTATTTTTTGCTTCCCTAATGAAAATATACATGGCATTCCTTGCAGCAAATGAAAATGTTTCATTTTTTACTACTTTTTTCCCGCAGTGGCAAAGAAATATATCGTTTTTTCCTCAGAAAGTTCAACACAATGCAACCTTCCAAAATAGAATTCTGACATCAAGAATTCCGTCTATAGTACATTTGAGTGCACCTGTCATTTTCTCAGTCTCTGTGTATGCATGGAGCAAGATATAGGCTCATGGATTTAAGAATGAGAGGATATCATGAGACAGCAATCTCCACCTACGGCCATACTACCTTGAAAGCGCCCGATCCCGTCAGATCTCGGAAGCTAAGCAGGGTGAGGCTTGATTAGTACTGGGTTGGGAGACTGCCTGGGAATACCAGGTGCTCTAGGGGTTTTTATTTTTCGCTTCCCTAATGAAAATATACATGGCATTCCTCGCAGCAAATGAAAATGTTTCATTTCTTGCTACTTTTTTCCCACAGTGGCAAAGAAATATATCGTTTTTTCCTCTGAAAGTTCAACACAATGCAACCTTCCAAAATAGAATTCTGACATCAAGAATTCCGTCTATAGTACATTTGAGTGCACCTGTCATTTTCTCAGTCTCTGTGTATGCATGGAGCAAGATATAGGCTCATGGATTTAAGAATGAGAGGATATCATGAGACAGCAATCTCCACCTACGGCCATACTACCTTGAAAGCGCCCGATCCCGTCAGATCTCGGAAGCTAAGCAGGGTGAGGCTTGATTAGTACTGGGTTGGGAGACTGCCTGGGAATACCAGGTGCTGTGGGTGTTTTTATTTTTTGCTTCCCTAATGAAAATATACATGGCATTCCTTGCAGCAAATGAAAATGTTTCATTTTTTACTACTTTTTTCCCGCAGTGGCAAAGAAATATATCGTTTTTTCCTCAGAAAGTTCAACACAATGCAACCTTCCAAAATAGAATTCTGACATCAAGAATTCCGTCTATAGTACATTTGAGTGCACCTGTCATTTTCTCAGTCTCTGTGTATGCATGGAGCAAGATATAGGCTCATGGATTTAAGAATGAGAGGATATCATGAGACAGCAATCTCCACCTACGGCCATACTACCTTGAAAGCGCCCGATCCCGTCAGATCTCGGAAGCTAAGCAGGGTGAGGCTTGATTAGTACTGGGTTGGGAGACTGCCTGGGAATACCAGGTGCTGTGGGTGTTTTTATTTTTTGCTTCCCTAATGAAAATATACATGGCATTCCTTGCAGCAAATGAAAATGTTTCATTTTTTACTACTTTTTTCCCGCAGTGGCAAAGAAATATATCGTTTTTTCCTCAGAAAGTTCAACACAATGCAACCTTCCAAAATAGAATTCTGACATCAAGAATTCCGTCTATAGTACATTTGAGTGCACCTGTCATTTTCTCAGTCTCTGTGTATGCATGGAGCAAGATATAGGCTCATGGATTTAAGAATGAGAGGATATCATGAGACAGCAATCTCCACCTACGGCCATACTACCTTGAAAGCGCCCGATCCCGTCAGATCTCGGAAGCTAAGCAGGGTGAGGCTTGATTAGTACTGGGTTGGGAGACTGCCTGGGAATACCAGGTGCTGTAGGGGTTTTTATTTTTCGCTTCCCTAATGAAAATATACATGGCATTCCTTGCAGCAAATTAAAATGTTTCATTTTTTACTACTTTTTTCCCGCAGTGGCAAAGAAATATATCGTTTTTTCCTCAGAAAGTTCAACACAATGCAACCTTCCAAAATAGAATTCTGACATCAAGAATTCCGTCTATAGTACATTTGAGTGCACCTGTCATTTTCTCAGTCTCTGTGTATGCATGGAGCAAGATATAGGCTCATGGATTTAAGAATGAGAGGATATCATGAGACAGCAATCTCCACCTACGGCCATACTACCTTGAAAGCGCCCGATCCCGTCAGATCTCGGAAGCTAAGCAGGGTGAGGCTTGATTAGTACTGGGTTGGGAGACTGCCTGGGAATACCAGGTGCTGTGGGTGTTTTTATTTTTTGCTTCCCTAATGAAAATATACATGGCATTCCTTGCAGCAAATGAAAATGTTTCATTTTTTACTACTTTTTTCCCGCAGTGGCAAAGAAATATATCGTTTTTTCCTCAGAAAGTTCAACACAATGCAACCTTCCAAAATAGAATTCTGACATCAAGAATTCCGTCTATAGTACATTTGAGTGCACCTGTCATTTTCTCAGTCTCTGTGTATGCATGGAGCAAGATATAGGCTCATGGATTTAAGAATGAGAGGATATCATGAGACAGCAATCTCCACCTACGGCCATACTACCTTGAAAGCGCCCGATCCCGTCAGATCTCGGAAGCTAAGCAGGGTGAGGCTTGATTAGTACTGGGTTGGGAGACTGCCTGGGAATACCAGGTGCTGTAGGGGTTTTTATTTTTCGCTTCCCTAATGAAAATATACATGGCATTCCTCGCAGCAAAAGAAAATGTTTCATTTCTTGCTACTTTTTTCCCGCAGTGGCAAAGAAATATATCGTTTTTTCCTCTGAAAGTTCAACACAATGCAACCTTCCAAAATAGAATTCTGACATCAAGAATTCCGTCTATAGTACATTTGAGTGCACCTGTCATTTTCTCAGTCTCTGTGTATGCATGGAGCAAGATATAGGCTCATGGATTTAAGAATGAGAGGATATCATGAGACAGCAATCTCCACCTACGGCCATACTACCTTGAAAGCGCCCGATCCCGTCAGATCTCGGAAGCTAAGCAAGGTGAGGCTTGATTAGTACTGGGTTGGGAGACTGCCTGGGAATACCAGGTGCTGTGGGTGTTTTTATTTTTTGCTTCCCTAATGAAAATATACATGGCATTCCTTGCAGCAAATGAAAATGTTTCATTTTTTACTACTTTTTTCCCGCAGTGGCAATGAAATATATCGTTTTTTCCTCTGAAAGTTCAACACAATGCAACCTTCCAAAATAGAATTCTGACATCAAGAATTCCGTCTATAGTATATTTGAGTGCACCTGTCATTTTCTCAGTCTCTGATTTAATTTCTCCATTTAAGGTAATTCTTCAAGAATGTATTTTTTTAACGGTCACAATAATACACTTATGCCTCCCATGTCATTTAGAAATATATCATACAGGCCTCAGAACACTCAGCATGTTATATGGTGAGCTTGTGGCTCACAGAGTTGGGGTGTGCAGTGTTCAAGCTGATACTTGGAAGAGATAGTGAGTTCAAATCCAAACAGGAGGAGGTTGAATATAGGCACCTCTGAAATTTTTTACTACTTTTTTCCCGCAGTGGCAAAGAAATCTATCGTTTTTTCCTCTGAAAGTTCAACACAATGCAACCTTCCAAAATAGAATTCTGACATCAAGAATTCCGTCTATAGTACATTTGAGTGCACCTGTCATTTTCTCAGTCTCTGTGTATGCATGGAGCAAGATATAGGCTCATGGATTTAAGAATGAGAGGATATCATGAGACAGCAATCTCCACCTACGGCCATACTACCTTGACAGCGCCTGATCCCGTCAGATCTCGGAAGCTAAGCAGGGTGAGGCTTGATTAGTACTGGGTTGGGAGACTGCCTGGGAATACCAGGTGCTGTAGGGGTTTTTATTTTTCGCTTCCCTAATGAAAATATACATGGCATTCCTCGCAGCAAATGAAAATGTTTCATTTCTTGCTACTTTTTTCCCGCAGTGGCAAAGAAATATATCGTTTTTTCCTCTGAAAGTTCAACACAATGCAACCTTCCAAAATAGAATTCTGACATCAAGAATTCCGTCTATAGTACATTTGAGTGCACCTGTCATTTTCTCAGTCTCTGTGTATGCATGGAGCAAGATATAGGCTCATGGATTTAAGAATGAGAGGATATCATGAGACAGCAATCTCCACCTACGGTCATACTACCTTGAAAGCGCCCGATCCCGTCAGATCTCGGAAGCTAAGCAGGGTGAGGCTTGATTAGTACTGGGTTGGGAGACTGCCTGGGAATACCAGGTGCTGTGGGTGTTTTTATTTTTTGCTTCCCTAATGAAAATATACATGGCATTCCTTGCAGCAAATGAAAATGTTTCATTTTTTACTACTTTTTTCCCGCAGTGGCAAAGAAATATATCGTTTTTTCCTCAGAAAGTTCAACACAATGCAACCTTCCAAAATAGAATTCTGACATCAAGAATTCCGTCTATAGTACATTTGAGTGCACCTGTCATTTTCTCAGTCTCTGTGTATGCATGGAGCAAGATATAGGCTCATGGATTTAAGAATGAGAGGATATCATGAGACAGCAATCTCCACCTACGGCCATACTACCTTGAAAGCGCCCGATCCCGTCAGATCTCGGAAGCTAAGCAGGGTGAGGCTTGATTAGTACTGGGTTGGGAGACTGCCTGGGAATACCAGGTGCTGTAGGGGTTTTTATTTTTCGCTTCCCTAATGAAAATATACATGGCATTCCTCGCAGCAAATGAAAATGTTTCATTTCTTGCTACTTTTTTCCCGCAGTGGCAAAGAAATCTATCGTTTTTTCCTCTGAAAGTTCAACACAATGCAACCTTCCAAAATAGAATTCTGACATCAAGAATTCCGTCTATAGTACATTTGAGTGCACCTGTCATTTTCTCAGTCTCTGTGTATGCATGGAGCAAGATATAGGCTCATGGATTTAAGAATGAGAGGATATCATGAGACAGCAATCTCCACCTACGGCCATACTACCTTGACAGCGCCCGATCCCATCAGATCTCGGAAGCTAAGCAGGGTGAGGCTTGATTAGTACTGGGTTGGGAGACTGCCTGGGAATACCAGGTGCTGTAGGGGTTTTTATTTTTCGCTTCCCTAATGAAAATATACATGGCATTCCTCGCAGCAAATGAAAATGTTTCATTTCTTGCTACTTTTTTCCCGCAGTGGCAAAGAAATATATCGTTTTTTCCTCTGAAAGTTCAACACAATGCAACCTTCCAAAATAGAATTCTGACATCAAGAATTCCGTCTATAGTACATTTGAGTGCACCTGTCATTTTCTCAGTCTCTGTGTATGCATGGAGCAAGATATAGGCTCATGGATTTAAGAATGAGAGGATATCATGAGACAGCAATCTCCACCTACGGCCATACTACCTTGAAAGCGCCCGATCCCGTCAGATCTCGGAAGCTAAGCAGGGTGAGGCTTGATTAGTACTGGGTTGGGAGACTGCCTGGGAATACCAGGTGCTGTGGGTGTTTTTATTTTTTGCTTCCCTAATGAAAATATACATGGCATTCCTTGCAGCAAATTAAAATGTTTCATTTCTTGCTACTTTTTTCCCGCAGTGGCAAAGAAATATATCGTTTTTTCCTCTGAAAGTTCAACACAATGCAACCTTCCAAAATAGAATTCTGACATCAAGAATTCCGTCTATAGTACATTTGAGTGCACCTGTCATTTTCTCAGTCTCTGTGTATGCATGGAGCAAGATATAGGCTCATGGATTTAAGAATGAGAGGATATCATGAGACAGCAATCTCCACCTACGGCCATACTACCTTGAAAGCGCCCGATCCCGTCAGATCTCGGAAGCTAAGCAGGGTGAGGCTTGATTAGTACTGGGTTGGGAGACTGCCTGGGAATACCAGGTGCTGTGGGTGTTTTTATTTTTTGCTTCCCTAATGAAAATATACATGGCATTCCTTGCAGCAAATGAAAATGTTTCATTTTTTACTACTTTTTTCCCGCAGTGGCAAAGAAATATATCGTTTTTTCCTCAGAAAGTTCAACACAATGCAACCTTCCAAAATAGAATTCTGACATCAAGAATTCCGTCTATAGTACATTTGAGTGCACCTGTCATTTTCTCAGTCTCTGTGTATGCATGGAGCAAGATATAGGCTCATGGATTTAAGAATGAGAGGATATCATGAGACAGCAATCTCCACCTACGGCCATACTACCTTGAAAGCGCCCGATCCCGTCAGATCTCGGAAGCTAAGCAGGGTGAGGCTTGATTAGTACTGGGTTGGGAGACTGCCTGGGAATACCAGGTGCTGTAGGGGTTTTTATTTTTCGCTTCCCTAATGAAAATATACATGGCATTCCTCGCAGCAAATGAAAATGTTTCATTTCTTGCTACTTTTTTCCCGCAGTGGCAAAGAAATCTATCGTTTTTTCCTCTGAAAGTTCAACACAATGCAACCTTCCAAAATAGAATTCTGACATCAAGAATTCCGTCTATAGTACATTTGAGTGCACCTGTCATTTTCTCAGTCTCTGTGTATGCATGGAGCAAGATATAGGCTCATGGATTTAAGAATGAGAGGATATCATGAGACAGCAATCTCCACCTACGGCCATACTACCTTGACAGCGCCCGATCCCATCAGATCTCGGAAGCTAAGCAGGGTGAGGCTTGATTAGTACTGGGTTGGGAGACTGCCTGGGAATACCAGGTGCTGTAGGGGTTTTTATTTTTCGCTTCCCTAATGAAAATATACATGGCATTCCTCGCAGCAAATGAAAATGTTTCATTTCTTGCTACTTTTTTCCCGCAGTGGCAAAGAAATATATCGTTTTTTCCTCTGAAAGTTCAACACAATGCAACCTTCCAAAATAGAATTCTGACATCAAGAATTCCGTCTATAGTACATTTGAGTGCACCTGTCATTTTCTCAGTCTCTGTGTATGCATGGAGCAAGATATAGGCTCATGGATTTAAGAATGAGAGGATATCATGAGACAGCAATCTCCACCTACGGCCATACTACCTTGAAAGCGCCCGATCCCGTCAGATCTCGGAAGCTAAGCAGGGTGAGGCTTGATTAGTACTGGGTTGGGAGACTGCCTGGGAATACCAGGTGCTGTGGGTGTTTTTATTTTTTGCTTCCCTAATGAAAATATACATGGCATTCCTTGCAGCAAATTAAAATGTTTCATTTTTTACTACTTTTTTCCCGCAGTGGCAAAGAAATATATCGTTTTTTCCTCAGAAAGTTCAACACAATGCAACCTTCCAAAATAGAATTCTGACATCAAGAATTCCGTCTATAGTACATTTGAGTGCACCTGTCATTTTCTCAGTCTCTGTGTATGCATGGAGCAAGATATAGGCTCATGGATTTAAGAATGAGAGGATATCATGAGACAGCAATCTCCACCTACGGCCATACTACCTTGACAGCGCCCGATCCCGTCAGATCTCGGAAGCTAAGCAGGGTGAGGCTTGATTAGTACTGGGTTGGGAGACTGCCTGGGAATACCAGGTGCTGTAGGGGTTTTTATTTTTCGCTTCCCTAATGAAAATATACATGGCATTCCTCGCAGCAAATGAAAATGTTTCATTTCTTGCTACTTTTTTCCCGCAGTGGCAAAGAAATCTATCGTTTTTTCCTCTGAAAGTTCAACACAATGCAACCTTCCAAAATAGAATTCTGACATCAAGAATTCCGTCTATAGTACATTTGAGTGCACCTGTCATTTTCTCAGTCTCTGTGTATGCATGGAGCAAGATATAGGCTCATGGATTTAAGAATGAGAGGATATCATGAGACAGCAATCTCCACCTACGGCCATACTACCTTGAAAGCGCCCGATCCCGTCAGATCTCGGAAGCTAAGCAGGGTGAGGCTTGATTAGTACTGGGTTGGGAGACTGCCTGGGAATACCAGGTGCTGTGGGTGTTTTTATTTTTTGCTTCCCTAATGAAAATATACATGGCATTCCTTGCAGCAAATGAAAATGTTTCATTTTTTACTACTTTTTTCCCGCAGTGGCAAAGAAATATATCGTTTTTTCCTCAGAAAGTTCAACACAATGCAACCTTCCAAAATAGAATTCTGACATCAAGAATTCCGTCTATAGTACATTTGAGTGCACCTGTCATTTTCTCAGTCTCTGTGTATGCATGGAGCAAGATATAGGCTCATGGATTTAAGAATGAGAGGATATCATGAGACAGCAATCTCCACCTACGGCCATACTACCTTGACAGCGCCCGATCCCGTCAGATCTCGGAAGCTAAGCAGGGTGAGGCTTGATTAGTACTGGGTTGGGAGACTGCCTGGGAATACCAGGTGCTGTAGGGGTTTTTATTTTTCGCTTCCCTAATGAAAATATACATGGCATTCCTCGCAGCAAATGAAAATGTTTCATTTCTTGCTACTTTTTTCCCGCAGTGGCAAAGAAATCTATCGTTTTTTCCTCTGAAAGTTCAACACAATGCAACCTTCCAAAATAGAATTCTGACATCAAGAATTCCGTCTATAGTACATTTGAGTGCACCTGTCATTTTCTCAGTCTCTGTGTATGCATGGAGCAAGATATAGGCTCATGGATTTAAGAATGAGAGGATATCATGAGACAGCAATCTCCACCTACGGCCATACTACCTTGAAAGCGCCCGATCCCGTCAGATCTCGGAAGCTAAGCAGGGTGAGGCTTGATTAGTACTGGGTTGGGAGACTGCCTGGGAATACCAGGTGCTGTGGGTGTTTTTATTTTTTGCTTCCCTAATGAAAATATACATGGCATTCCTTGCAGCAAATGAAAATGTTTCATTTTTTACTACTTTTTTCCCGCAGTGGCAAAGAAATCTATCGTTTTTTCCTCTGAAAGTTCAACACAATGCAACCTTCCAAAATAGAATTCTGACATCAAGAATTCCGTCTATAGTACATTTGAGTGCACCTGTCATTTTCTCAGTCTCTGTGTATGCATGGAGCAAGATATAGGCTCGTGGATTTAAGAATGAGAGGATATCATGAGACAGCAATCTCCACCTACGGCCATACTACCTTGACAGCGCCCGATCCCATCAGATCTCGGAAGCTAAGCAGGGTGAGGCTTGATTAGTACTGGGTTGGGAGACTGCCTGGGAATACCAGGTGCTGTAGGGGTTTTTATTTTTCGCTTCCCTAATGAAAATATACATGGCATTCCTCGCAGCAAATGAAAATGTTTCATTTCTTGCTACTTTTTTCCCGCAGTGGCAAAGAAATATATCGTTTTTTCCTCTGAAAGTTCAACACAATGCAACCTTCCAAAATAGAATTCTGACATCAAGAATTCCGTCTATAGTACATTTGAGTGCACCTGTCATTTTCTCAGTCTCTGTGTATGCATGGAGCAAGATATAGGCTCATGGATTTAAGAATGAGAGGATATCATGAGACAGCAATCTCCACCTACGGCCATACTACCTTGAAAGCGCCCGATCCCGTCAGATCTCGGAAGCTAAGCAGGGTGAGGCTTGATTAGTACTGGGTTGGGAGACTGCCTGGGAATACCAGGTGCTGTGGGTGTTTTTATTTTTTGCTTCCCTAATGAAAATATACATGGCATTCCTTGCAGCAAATGAAAATGTTTCATTTTTTACTACTTTTTTCCCGCAGTGGCAAAGAAATCTATCGTTTTTTCCTCTGAAAGTTCAACACAATGCAACCTTCCAAAATAGAATTCTGACATCAAGAATTCCGTCTATAGTACATTTGAGTGCACCTGTCATTTTCTCAGTCTCTGTGTATGCATGGAGCAAGATATAGGCTCATGGATTTAAGAATGAGAGGATATCATGAGACAGCAATCTCCACCTACGGCCATACTACCTTGAAAGCGCCCGATCCTGTCAGATCTCGGAAGCTAAGCAGGGTGAGGCTTGATTAGTACTGAGTTGGGAGACTGCCTGGGAATACCAGGTGCTGTGGGTGTTTTTATTTTTTGCTTCCCTAATGAAAATATACATGGCATTCCTTGCAGCAAATGAAAATGTTTCATTTTTTACTACTTTTTTCCCGCAGTGGCAAAGAAATATATCGTTTTTTCCTCAGAAAGTTCAACACAATGCAACCTTCCAAAATAGAATTCTGACATCAAGAATTCCGTCTATAGTACATTTGAGTGCACCTGTCATTTTCTCAGTCTCTGTGTATGCATGGAGCAAGATATAGGCTCATGGATTTAAGAATGAGAGGATATCATGAGACAGCAATCTCCACCTACGGCCATACTACCTTGAAAGCGCCCGATCCCGTCAGATCTCGGAAGCTAAGCAGGGTGAGGCTTGATTAGTACTGAGTTGGGAGACTGCCTGGGAATACCAGGTGCTGTGGGTGTTTTTATTTTTTGCTTCCCTAATGAAAATATACATGGCATTCCTTGCAGCAAATGAAAATGTTTCATTTTTTACTACTTTTTTCCCGCAGTGGCAAAGAAATATATCGTTTTTTCCTCAGAAAGTTCAACACAATGCAACCTTCCAAAATAGAATTCTGACATCAAGAATTCCGTCTATAGTACATTTGAGTGCACCTGTCATTTTCTCAGTCTCTGTGTATGCATGGAGCAAGATATAGGCTCATGGATTTAAGAATGAGAGGATATCATGAGACAGCAATCTCCACCTACGGCCATACTACCTTGAAAGCGCCCGATCCCGTCAGATCTCGGAAGCTAAGCAGGGTGAGGCTTGATTAGTACTGGGTTGGGAGACTGCCTGGGAATACCAGGTGCTGTAGGGGTTTTTATTTTTCGCTTCCCTAATGAAAATATACATGGCATTCCTCGCAGCAAATGAAAATGTTTCATTTCTTGCTACTTTTTTCCCGCAGTGGCAAAGAAATCTATCGTTTTTTACTCTGAAAGTTCAACACAATGCAACCTTCCAAAATAGAATTCTGACATCAAGAATTCCGTCTATAGTACATTTGAGTGCACCTGTCATTTTCTCAGTCTCTGTGTATGCATGGAGCAAGATATAGGCTCATGGATTTAAGAATGAGAGGATATCATGAGACAGCAATCTCCACCTACGGCCATACTACCTTGACAGCGCCCGATCCCATCAGATCTCGGAAGCTAAGCAGGGTGAGGCTTGATTAGTACTGGGTTGGGAGACTGCCTGGGAATACCAGGTGCTGTAGGGGTTTTTATTTTTCGCTTCCCTAATGAAAATATACATGGCATTCCTCGCAGCAAATGAAAATGTTTCATTTCTTGCTACTTTTTTCCCGCAGTGGCAAAGAAATATATCGTTTTTTCCTCTGAAAGTTCAACACAATGCAACCTTCCAAAATAGAATTCTGACATCAAGAATTCCGTCTATAGTACATTTGAGTGCACCTGTCATTTTCTCAGTCTCTGTGTATGCATGGAGCAAGATATAGGCTCATGGATTTAAGAATGAGAGGATATCATGAGACAGCAATCTCCACCTATGGCCATACTACCTTGAAAGCGCCCGATCCCGTCAGATCTCGGAAGCTAAGCAGGGTGAGGCTTGATTAGTACTGGGTTGGGAGACTGCCTGGGAATACCAGGTGCTGTGGGTGTTTTTATTTTTTGCTTCCCTAATGAAAATATACATGGCATTCCTTGCAGCAAATGAAAATGTTTCATTTTTTACTACTTTTTTCCCGCAGTGGCAAAGAAATATATCGTTTTTTCCTCAGAAAGTTCAACACAATGCAACCTTCCAAAATAGAATTCTGACATCAAGAATTCCGTCTATAGTACATTTGAGTGCACCTGTCATTTTCTCAGTCTCTGTGTATGCATGGAGCAAGATATAGGCTCATGGATTTAAGAATGAGAGGATATCATGAGACAGCAATCTCCACCTACGGCCATACTACCTTGACAGCGCCCGATCCCGTCAGATCTCGGAAGCTAAGCAGGGTGAGGCTTGATTAGTACTGGGTTGGGAGACTGCCTGGGAATACCAGGTGCTGTAGGGGTTTTTATTTTTCGCTTCCCTAATGAAAATATACATGGCATTCCTCGCAGCAAATGAAAATGTTTCATTTCTTGCTACTTTTTTCCCGCAGTGGCAAAGAAATCTATCGTTTTTTCCTCTGAAAGTTCAACACAATGCAACCTTCCAAAATAGAATTCTGACATCAAGAATTCCGTCTATAGTACATTTGAGTGCACCTGTCATTTTCTCAGTCTCTGTGTATGCATGGAGCAAGATATAGGCTCATGGATTTAAGAATGAGAGGATATCATGAGACAGCAATCTCCACCTACGGCCATACTACCTTGAAAGCGCCCGATCCCGTCAGATCTCGGAAGCTAAGCAGGGTGAGGCTTGATTAGTACTGGGTTGGGAGACTGCCTGGGAATACCAGGTGCTGTGGGTGTTTTTATTTTTTGCTTCCCTAATGAAAATATACATGGCATTCCTTGCAGCAAATGAAAATGTTTCATTTTTTACTACTTTTTTCCCGCAGTGGCAAAGAAATATATCGTTTTTTCCTCAGAAAGTTCAACACAATGCAACCTTCCAAAATAGAATTCTGACATCAAGAATTCCGTCTATAGTACATTTGAGTGCACCTGTCATTTTCTCAGTCTCTGTGTATGCATGGAGCAAGATATAGGCTCATGGATTTAAGAATGAGAGGATATCATGAGACAGCAATCTCCACCTACGGCCATACTACCTTGAAAGCGCCCGATCCCGTCAGATCTCGGAAGCTAAGCAGGGTGAGGCTTGATTAGTACTGGGTTGGGAGACTGCCTGGGAATACCAGGTGCTGTAGGGGTTTTTATTTTTCGCTTCCCTAATGAAAATATACATGGCATTCCTCGCAGCAAATGAAAATGTTTCATTTCTTGCTACTTTTTTCCCGCAGTGGCAAAGAAATCTATCGTTTTTTCCTCTGAAAGTTCAACACAATGCAACCTTCCAAAATAGAATTCTGACATCAAGAATTCCGTCTATAGTACATTTGAGTGCACCTGTCATTTTCTCAGTCTCTGTGTATGCATGGAGCAAGATATAGGCTCATGGATTTAAGAATGAGAGGATATCATGAGACAGCAATCTCCACCTACGGCCATACTACCTTGAAAGCGCCCGATCCCGTCAGATCTCGGAAGCTAAGCAGGGTGAGGCTTGATTAGTACTGGGTTGGGAGACTGCCTGGGAATACCAGGTGCTGTGGGTGTTTTTATTTTTTGCTTCCCTAATGAAAATATACATGGCATTCCTTGCAGCAAATGAAAATGTTTCATTTTTTACTACTTTTTTCCCGCAGTGGCAAAGAAATCTATCGTTTTTTCCTCTGAAAGTTCAACACAATGCAACCTTCCAAAATAGAATTCTGACATCAAGAATTCCGTCTATAGTACATTTGAGTGCACCTGTCATTTTCTCAGTCTCTGTGTATGCATGGAGCAAGATATAGGCTCGTGGATTTAAGAATGAGAGGATATCATGAGACAGCAATCTCCACCTACGGCCATACTACCTTGACAGCGCCCGATCCCATCAGATCTCGGAAGCTAAGCAGGGTGAGGCTTGATTAGTACTGGGTTGGGAGACTGCCTGGGAATACCAGGTGCTGTAGGGGTTTTTATTTTTCGCTTCCCTAATGAAAATATACATGGCATTCCTCGCAGCAAATGAAAATGTTTCATTTCTTGCTACTTTTTTCCCGCAGTGGCAAAGAAATATATCGTTTTTTCCTCTGAAAGTTCAACACAATGCAACCTTCCAAAATAGAATTCTGACATCAAGAATTCCGTCTATAGTACATTTGAGTGCACCTGTCATTTTCTCAGTCTCTGTGTATGCATGGAGCAAGATATAGGCTCATGGATTTAAGAATGAGAGGATATCATGAGACAGCAATCTCCACCTACGGCCATACTACCTTGAAAGCGCCCGATCCCGTCAGATCTCGGAAGCTAAGCAGGGTGAGGCTTGATTAGTACTGGGTTGGGAGACTGCCTGGGAATACCAGGTGCTGTGGGTGTTTTTATTTTTTGCTTCCCTAATGAAAATATACATGGCATTCCTTGCAGCAAATGAAAATGTTTCATTTTTTACTACTTTTTTCCCGCAGTGGCAAAGAAATCTATCGTTTTTTCCTCTGAAAGTTCAACACAATGCAACCTTCCAAAATAGAATTCTGACATCAAGAATTCCGTCTATAGTACATTTGAGTGCACCTGTCATTTTCTCAGTCTCTGTGTATGCATGGAGCAAGATATAGGCTCATGGATTTAAGAATGAGAGGATATCATGAGACAGCAATCTCCACCTACGGCCATACTACCTTGAAAGCGCCCGATCCTGTCAGATCTCGGAAGCTAAGCAGGGTGAGGCTTGATTAGTACTGAGTTGGGAGACTGCCTGGGAATACCAGGTGCTGTGGGTGTTTTTATTTTTTGCTTCCCTAATGAAAATATACATGGCATTCCTTGCAGCAAATGAAAATGTTTCATTTTTTACTACTTTTTTCCCGCAGTGGCAAAGAAATATATCGTTTTTTCCTCAGAAAGTTCAACACAATGCAACCTTCCAAAATAGAATTCTGACATCAAGAATTCCGTCTATAGTACATTTGAGTGCACCTGTCATTTTCTCAGTCTCTGTGTATGCATGGAGCAAGATATAGGCTCATGGATTTAAGAATGAGAGGATATCATGAGACAGCAATCTCCACCTACGGCCATACTACCTTGAAAGCGCCCGATCCCGTCAGATCTCGGAAGCTAAGCAGGGTGAGGCTTGATTAGTACTGAGTTGGGAGACTGCCTGGGAATACCAGGTGCTGTGGGTGTTTTTATTTTTTGCTTCCCTAATGAAAATATACATGGCATTCCTTGCAGCAAATGAAAATGTTTCATTTTTTACTACTTTTTTCCCGCAGTGGCAAAGAAATATATCGTTTTTTCCTCAGAAAGTTCAACACAATGCAACCTTCCAAAATAGAATTCTGACATCAAGAATTCCGTCTATAGTACATTTGAGTGCACCTGTCATTTTCTCAGTCTCTGTGTATGCATGGAGCAAGATATAGGCTCATGGATTTAAGAATGAGAGGATATCATGAGACAGCAATCTCCACCTACGGCCATACTACCTTGAAAGCGCCCGATCCCGTCAGATCTCGGAAGCTAAGCAGGGTGAGGCTTGATTAGTACTGGGTTGGGAGACTGCCTGGGAATACCAGGTGCTGTAGGGGTTTTTATTTTTCGCTTCCCTAATGAAAATATACATGGCATTCCTCGCAGCAAATGAAAATGTTTCATTTCTTGCTACTTTTTTCCCGCAGTGGCAAAGAAATCTATCGTTTTTTACTCTGAAAGTTCAACACAATGCAACCTTCCAAAATAGAATTCTGACATCAAGAATTCCGTCTATAGTACATTTGAGTGCACCTGTCATTTTCTCAGTCTCTGTGTATGCATGGAGCAAGATATAGGCTCATGGATTTAAGAATGAGAGGATATCATGAGACAGCAATCTCCACCTACGGCCATACTACCTTGACAGCGCCCGATCCCATCAGATCTCGGAAGCTAAGCAGGGTGAGGCTTGATTAGTACTGGGTTGGGAGACTGCCTGGGAATACCAGGTGCTGTAGGGGTTTTTATTTTTCGCTTCCCTAATGAAAATATACATGGCATTCCTCGCAGCAAATGAAAATGTTTCATTTCTTGCTACTTTTTTCCCGCAGTGGCAAAGAAATATATCGTTTTTTCCTCTGAAAGTTCAACACAATGCAACCTTCCAAAATAGAATTCTGACATCAAGAATTCCGTCTATAGTACATTTGAGTGCACCTGTCATTTTCTCAGTCTCTGTGTATGCATGGAGCAAGATATAGGCTCATGGATTTAAGAATGAGAGGATATCATGAGACAGCAATCTCCACCTATGGCCATACTACCTTGAAAGCGCCCGATCCCGTCAGATCTCGGAAGCTAAGCAGGGTGAGGCTTGATTAGTACTGGGTTGGGAGACTGCCTGGGAATACCAGGTGCTGTGGGTGTTTTTATTTTTTGCTTCCCTAATGAAAATATACATGGCATTCCTTGCAGCAAATGAAAATGTTTCATTTTTTACTACTTTTTTCCCGCAGTGGCAAAGAAATATATCGTTTTTTCCTCAGAAAGTTCAACACAATGCAACCTTCCAAAATAGAATTCTGACATCAAGAATTCCGTCTATAGTACATTTGAGTGCACCTGTCATTTTCTCAGTCTCTGTGTATGCATGGAGCAAGATATAGGCTCATGGATTTAAGAATGAGAGGATATCATGAGACAGCAATCTCCACCTACGGCCATACTACCTTGACAGCGCCCGATCCCGTCAGATCTCGGAAGCTAAGCAGGGTGAGGCTTGATTAGTACTGGGTTGGGAGACTGCCTGGGAATACCAGGTGCTGTAGGGGTTTTTATTTTTCGCTTCCCTAATGAAAATATACATGGCATTCCTCGCAGCAAATGAAAATGTTTCATTTCTTGCTACTTTTTTCCCGCAGTGGCAAAGAAATCTATCGTTTTTTCCTCTGAAAGTTCAACACAATGCAACCTTCCAAAATAGAATTCTGACATCAAGAATTCCGTCTATAGTACATTTGAGTGCACCTGTCATTTTCTCAGTCTCTGTGTATGCATGGAGCAAGATATAGGCTCATGGATTTAAGAATGAGAGGATATCATGAGACAGCAATCTCCACCTACGGCCATACTACCTTGAAAGCGCCCGATCCCGTCAGATCTCGGAAGCTAAGCAGGGTGAGGCTTGATTAGTACTGGGTTGGGAGACTGCCTGGGAATACCAGGTGCTGTGGGTGTTTTTATTTTTTGCTTCCCTAATGAAAATATACATGGCATTCCTTGCAGCAAATGAAAATGTTTCATTTTTTACTACTTTTTTCCCGCAGTGGCAAAGAAATATATCGTTTTTTCCTCAGAAAGTTCAACACAATGCAACCTTCCAAAATAGAATTCTGACATCAAGAATTCCGTCTATAGTACATTTGAGTGCACCTGTCATTTTCTCAGTCTCTGTGTATGCATGGAGCAAGATATAGGCTCATGGATTTAAGAATGAGAGGATATCATGAGACAGCAATCTCCACCTACGGCCATACTACCTTGAAAGCGCCCGATCCCGTCAGATCTCGGAAGCTAAGCAGGGTGAGGCTTGATTAGTACTGGGTTGGGAGACTGCCTGGGAATACCAGGTGCTGTAGGGGTTTTTATTTTTCGCTTCCCTAATGAAAATATACATGGCATTCCTCGCAGCAAATGAAAATGTTTCATTTCTTGCTACTTTTTTCCCGCAGTGGCAAAGAAATCTATCGTTTTTTCCTCTGAAAGTTCAACACAATGCAACCTTCCAAAATAGAATTCTGACATCAAGAATTCCGTCTATAGTACATTTGAGTGCACCTGTCATTTTCTCAGTCTCTGTGTATGCATGGAGCAAGATATAGGCTCATGGATTTAAGAATGAGAGGATATCATGAGACAGCAATCTCCACCTACGGCCATACTACCTTGACAGCGCCCGATCCCGTCAGATCTCGGAAGCTAAGCAGGGTGAGGCTTGATTAGTACTGGGTTGGGAGACTGCCTGGGAATACCAGGTGCTGTAGGGGTTTTTATTTTTCGCTTCCCTAATGAAAATATACATGGCATTCCTCGCAGCAAATGAAAATGTTTCATTTCTTGCTACTTTTTTCCCGCAGTGGCAAAGAAATATATCGTTTTTTCCTCTGAAAGTTCAACACAATGCAACCTTCCAAAATAGAATTCTGACATCAAGAATTCCGTCTATAGTACATTTGAGTGCACCTGTCATTTTCTCAGTCTCTGTGTATGCATGGAGCAAGATATAGGCTCATGGATTTAAGAATGAGAGGATATCATGAGACAGCAATCTCCACCTACGGCCATACTACCTTGACAGCGCCCGATCCCGTCAGATCTCGGAAGCTAAGCAGGGTGAGGCTTGATTAGTACTGGGTTGGGAGACTGCCTGGGAATACCAGGTGCTGTAGGGGTTTTTATTTTTCGCTTCCCTAATGAAAATATACATGGCATTCCTCGCAGCAAATGAAAATGTTTCATTTCTTGCTACTTTTTTCCCGCAGTGGCAAAGAAATCTATCGTTTTTTCCTCTGAAAGTTCAACACAATGCAACCTTCCAAAATAGAATTCTGACATCAAGAATTCCGTCTATAGTACATTTGAGTGCACCTGTCATTTTCTCAGTCTCTGTGTATGCATGGAGCAAGATATAGGCTCATGGATTTAAGAATGAGAGGATATCATGAGACAGCAATCTCCACCTACGGCCATACTACCTTGACAGCGCCCGATCCCGTCAGATCTCGGAAGCTAAGCAGGGTGAGGCTTGATTAGTACTGGGTTGGGAGACTGCCTGGGAATACCAGGTGCTGTAGGGGTTTTTATTTTTCGCTTCCCTAATGAAAATATACATGGCATTCCTCGCAGCAAATGAAAATGTTTCATTTCTTGCTACTTTTTTCCCGCAGTGGCAAAGAAATCTATCGTTTTTTCCTCTGAAAGTTCAACACAATGCAACCTTCCAAAATAGAATTCTGACATCAAGAATTCCGTCTATAGTACATTTGAGTGCACCTGTCATTTTCTCAGTCTCTGTGTATGCATGGAGCAAGATATAGGCTCATGGATTTAAGAATGAGAGGATATCATGAGACAGCAATCTCCACCTACGGCCATACTACCTTGAAAGCGCCCGATCCCGTCAGATCTCGGAAGCTAAGCAGGGTGAGGCTTGATTAGTACTGGGTTGGGAGACTGCCTGGGAATACCAGGTGCTGTGGGTGTTTTTATTTTTTGCTTCCCTAATGAAAATATACATGGCATTCCTTGCAGCAAATGAAAATGTTTCATTTTTTACTACTTTTTTCCCGCAGTGGCAAAGAAATATATCGTTTTTTCCTCTGAAAGTTCAACACAATGCAACCTTCCAAAATAGAATTCTGACATCAAGAATTCCGTCTATAGTACATTTGAGTGCACCTGTCATTTTCTCAGTCTCTGTGTATGCATGGAGCAAGATATAGGCTCATGGATTTAAGAATGAGAGGATATCATGAGACAGCAATCTCCACCTACGGCCATACTACCTTGAAAGCGCCCGATCCCGTCAGATCTCGGAAGCTAAGCAGGGTGAGGCTTGATTAGTACTGGGTTGGGAGACTGCCTGGGAATACCAGGTGCTGTAGGGGTTTTTATTTTTCGCTTCCCTAATGAAAATATACATGGCATTCCTCGCAGCAAATGAAAATGTTTCATTTCTTGCTACTTTTTTCCCGCAGTGGCAAAGAAATCTATCGTTTTTTCCTCTGAAAGTTCAACACAATGCAACCTTCCAAAATAGAATTCTGACATCAAGAATTCCGTCTATAGTACATTTGAGTGCACCTGTCATTTTCTCAGTCTCTGTGTATGCATGGAGCAAGATATAGGCTCATGGATTTAAGAATGAGAGGATATCATGAGACAGCAATCTCCACCTACGGCCATACTACCTTGACAGCGCCCGATCCCATCAGATCTCGGAAGCTAAGCAGGGTGAGGCTTGATTAGTACTGGGTTGGGAGACTGCCTGGGAATACCAGGTGCTGTAGGGGTTTTTATTTTTCGCTTCCCTAATGAAAATATACATGGCATTCCTCGCAGCAAATGAAAATGTTTCATTTCTTGCTACTTTTTTCCCGCAGTGGCAAAGAAATATATCGTTTTTTCCTCTGAAAGTTCAACACAATGCAACCTTCCAAAATAGAATTCTGACATCAAGAATTCCGTCTATAGTACATTTGAGTGCACCTGTCATTTTCTCAGTCTCTGTGTATGCATGGAGCAAGATATAGGCTCATGGATTTAAGAATGAGAGGATATCATGAGACAGCAATCTCCACCTACGGCCATACTACCTTGAAAGCGCCCGATCCCGTCAGATCTCGGAAGCTAAGCAGGGTGAGGCTTGATTAGTACTGGGTTGGGAGACTGCCTGGGAATACCAGGTGCTGTGGGTGTTTTTATTTTTTGCTTCCCTAATGAAAATATACATGGCATTCCTTGCAGCAAATGAAAATGTTTCATTTTTTACTACTTTTTTCCCGCAGTGGCAAAGAAATATATCGTTTTTTCCTCAGAAAGTTCAACACAATGCAACCTTCCAAAATAGAATTCTGACATCAAGAATTCCGTCTATAGTACATTTGAGTGCACCTGTCATTTTCTCAGTCTCTGTGTATGCATGGAGCAAGATATAGGCTCATGGATTTAAGAATGAGAGGATATCATGAGACAGCAATCTCCACCTACGGCCATACTACCTTGATAGCGCCCGATCCCGTCAGATCTCGGAAGCTAAGCAGGGTGAGGCTTGATTAGTACTGGGTTGGGAGACTGCCTGGGAATACCAGGTGCTGTAGGGGTTTTTATTTTTCGCTTCCCTAATGAAAATATACATGGCATTCCTCGCAGCAAATGAAAATGTTTCATTTCTTGCTACTTTTTTCCCGCAGTGGCAAAGAAATCTATCGTTTTTTCCTCTGAAAGTTCAACACAATGCAACCTTCCAAAATAGAATTCTGACATCAAGAATTCCGTCTATAGTACATTTGAGTGCACCTGTCATTTTCTCAGTCTCTGTGTATGCATGGAGCAAGATATAGGCTCATGGATTTAAGAATGAGAGGATATCATGAGACAGCAATCTCCACCTACGGCCATACTACCTTGAAAGCGCCCGATCCCGTCAGATCTCGGAAGCTAAGCAGGGTTAGGCTTGCTTAGTACTGGGTTGGGAGACTGCCTGGGAATACCAGGTGCTGTGGGTGTTTTTATTTTTTGCTTCCCTAATGAAAATATACATGGCATTCCTTGCAGCAAATGAAAATGTTTCATTTTTTACTACTTTTTTCCCGCAGTGGCAAAGAAATATATCGTTTTTTCCTCAGAAAGTTCAACACAATGCAACCTTCCAAAATAGAATTCTGACATCAAGAATTCCGTCTATAGTACATTTGAGTGCACCTGTCATTTTCTCAGTCTCTGTGTATGCATGGAGCAAGATATAGGCTCATGGATTTAAGAATGAGAGGATATCATGAGACAGCAATCTCCACCTACGGCCATACTACCTTGAAAGCGCCCGATCCCGTCAGATCTCGGAAGCTAAGCAGGGTGAGGCTTGATTAGTACTGGGTTGGGAGACTGCCTGGGAATACCAGGTGCAGTAGGGGTTTTTATTTTTCGCTTCCCTAATGAAAATATACATGGCATTCCTCGCAGCAAATGAAAATGTTTCATTTCTTGCTACTTTTTTCCCGCAGTGGCAAAGAAATATATCGTTTTTTCCTCTGAAAGTTCAACACAATGCAACCTTCCAAAATAGAATTCTGACATCAAGAATTCCGTCTATAGTACATTTGAGTGCACCTGTCATTTTCTCAGTCTCTGTGTATGCATGGAGCAAGATATAGGCTCATGGATTTAAGAATGAGAGGATATCATGAGACAGCAATCTCCACCTACGGCCATACTACCTTGAAAGCGCCCGATCCCGTCAGATCTCGGAAGCTAAGCAGGGTGAGGCTTGATTAGTACTGGGTTGGGAGACTGCCTGGGAATACCAGGTGCTGTGGGTGTTTTTATTTTTTGCTTCCCTAATGAAAATATACATGGCATTCCTTGCAGCAAATGAAAATGTTTCATTTTTTACTACTTTTTTCCCGCAGTGGCAAAGAAATATATCGTTTTTTCCTCAGAAAGTTCAACACAATGCAACCTTCCAAAATAGAATTCTGACATCAAGAATTCCGTCTATAGTACATTTGAGTGCACCTGTCATTTTCTCAGTCTCTGTGTATGCATGGAGCAAGATATAGGCTCATGGATTTAAGAATGAGAGGATATCATGAGACAGCAATCTCCACCTACGGCCATACTACCTTGATAGCGCCCGATCCCGTCAGATCTCGGAAGCTAAGCAGGGTGAGGCTTGATTAGTACTGGGTTGGGAGACTGCCTGGGAATACCAGGTGCTGTAGGGGTTTTTATTTTTCGCTTCCCTAATGAAAATATACATGGCATTCCTCGCAGCAAATGAAAATGTTTCATTTCTTGCTACTTTTTTCCCGCAGTGGCAAAGAAATCTATCGTTTTTTCCTCTGAAAGTTCAACACAATGCAACCTTCCAAAATAGAATTCTGACATCAAGAATTCCGTCTATAGTACATTTGAGTGCACCTGTCATTTTCTCAGTCTCTGTGTATGCATGGAGCAAGATATAGGCTCATGGATTTAAGAATGAGAGGATATCATGAGACAGCAATCTCCACCTACGGCCATACTACCTTGAAAGCGCCCGATCCCGTCAGATCTCGGAAGCTAAGCAGGGTGAGGCTTGATTAGTACTGGGTTGGGAGACTGCCTGGGAATACCAGGTGCTGTGGGTGGTTTTATTTTTTGCTTCCCTAATGAAAATATACATGGCATTCCTTGCAGCAAATGAAAATGTTTCATTTTTTACTACTTTTTTCCCGCAGTGGCAAAGAAATATATCGTTTTTTCCTCAGAAAGTTCAACACAATGCAACCTTCCAAAATAGAATTCTGACATCAAGAATTCCGTCTATAGTACATTTGAGTGCACCTGTCATTTTCTCAGTCTCTGTGTATGCATGGAGCAAGATATAGGCTCATGGATTTAAGAATGAGAGGATATCATGAGACAGCAATCTCCACCTACGGCCATACTACCTTGAAAGCGCCCGATCCCGTCAGATCTCGGAAGCTAAGCAGGGTGAGGCTTGATTAGTACTGGGTTGGGAGACTGCCTGGGAATACCAGGTGCAGTAGGGGTTTTTATTTTTCGCTTCCCTAATGAAAATATACATGGCATTCCTCGCAGCAAATGAAAATGTTTCATTTCTTGCTACTTTTTTCCCGCAGTGGCAAAGAAATCTATCGTTTTTTCCTCTGAAAGTTCAACACAATGCAACCTTCCAAAATAGAATTCTGACATCAAGAATTCCGTCTATAGTACATTTGAGTGCACCTGTCATTTTCTCAGTCTCTGTGTATGCATGGAGCAAGATATAGGCTCATGGATTTAAGAATGAGAGGATATCATGAGACAGCAATCTCCACCTGCGGCCATACTACCTTGACAGCGCCCGATCCCATCAGATCTCGGAAGCTAAGCAGGGTGAGGCTTGATTAGTACTGGGTTGGGAGACTGCCTGGGAATACCAGGTGCTGTAGGGGTTTTTATTTTTCGCTTCCCTAATGAAAATATACATGGCATTCCTCGCAGCAAATGAAAATGTTTCATTTCTTGCTACTTTTTTCCCGCAGTGGCAAAGAAATATATCGTTTTTTCCTCTGAAAGTTCAACACAATGCAACCTTCCAAAATAGAATTCTGACATCAAGAATTCCGTCTATAGTACATTTGAGTGCACCTGTCATTTTCTCAGTCTCTGTGTATGCATGGAGCAAGATATAGGCTCATGGATTTAAGAATGAGAGGATATCATGAGACAGCAATCTCCACCTACGGCCATACTACCTTGAAAGCGCCCGATCCCGTCAGATCTCGGAAGCTAAGCAGGGTGAGGCTTGATTAGTACTGGGTTGGGAGACTGCCTGGGAATACCAGGTGCTGTGGGTGTTTTTATTTTTTGCTTCCCTAATGAAAATATACATGGCATTCCTTGCAGCAAATGAAAATGTTTCATTTTTTACTACTTTTTTCCCGCAGTGGCAAAGAAATATATCGTTTTTTCCTCAGAAAGTTCAACACAATGCAACCTTCCAAAATAGAATTCTGACATCAAGAATTCCGTCTATAGTACATTTGAGTGCACCTGTCATTTTCTCAGTCTCTGTGTATGCATGGAGCAAGATATAGGCTCATGGATTTAAGAATGAGAGGATATCATGAGACAGCAATCTCCACCTACGGCCATACTACCTTGACAGCGCCCGATCCCGTCAGATCTCGGAAGCTAAGCAGGGTGAGGCTTGATTAGTACTGGGTTGGGAGACTGCCTGGGAATACCAGGTGCTGTAGGGGTTTTTATTTTTCGCTTCCCTAATGAAAATATACATGGCATTCCTCGCAGCAAATGAAAATGTTTCATTTCTTGCTACTTTTTTCCCGCAGTGGCAAAGAAATCTATCGTTTTTTCCTCTGAAAGTTCAACACAATGCAACCTTCCAAAATAGAATTCTGACATCAAGAATTCCGTCTATAGTACATTTGAGTGCACCTGTCATTTTCTCAGTCTCTGTGTATGCATGGAGCAAGATATAGGCTCATGGATTTAAGAATGAGAGGATATCATGAGACAGCAATCTCCACCTACGGCCATACTACCTTGAAAGCGCCCGATCCCGTCAGATCTCGGAAGCTAAGCAGGGTGAGGCTTGATTAGTACTGGGTTGGGAGACTGCCTGGGAATACCAGGTGCTGTGGGTGTTTTTATTTTTTGCTTCCCTAATGAAAATATACATGGCATTCCTTGCAGCAAATGAAAATGTTTCATTTTTTACTACTTTTTTCCCGCAGTGGCAAAGAAATATATCGTTTTTTCCTCAGAAAGTTCAACACAATGCAACCTTCCAAAATAGAATTCTGACATCAAGAATTCCGTCTATAGTACATTTGAGTGCACCTGTCATTTTCTCAGTCTCTGTGTATGCATGGAGCAAGATATAGGCTCATGGATTTAAGAATGAGAGGATATCATGAGACAGCAATCTCCACCTACGGCCATACTACCTTGAAAGCGCC
Source organism: Ascaphus truei (assembly GCF_040206685.1). Taxonomy (NCBI): domain Eukaryota; kingdom Metazoa; phylum Chordata; class Amphibia; order Anura; family Ascaphidae; genus Ascaphus; species Ascaphus truei. The sequence continues at coordinate 492,086 of NW_027455772.1, forward strand.
CGATCCCGTCAGATCTCGGAAGCTAAGCAGGGTGAGGCTTGATTAGTACTGGGTTGGGAGACTGCCTGGGAATACCAGGTGCTGTAGGGGTTTTTATTTTTCGCTTCCCTAATGAAAATATACATGGCATTCCTCGCAGCAAATGAAAATGTTTCATTTCTTGCTACTTTTTTCCCGCAGTGGCAAAGAAATCTATCGTTTTTTCCTCTGAAAGTTCAACACAATGCAACCTTCCAAAATAGAATTCTGACATCAAGAATTCCGTCTATAGTACATTTGAGTGCACCTGTCATTTTCTCAGTCTCTGTGTATGCATGGAGCAAGATATAGGCTCATGGATTTAAGAATGAGAGGATATCATGAGACAGCAATCTCCACCTACGGCCATACTACCTTGACAGCGCCCGATCCCGTCAGATCTCGGAAGCTAAGCAGGGTGAGGCTTGATTAGTACTGGGTTGGGAGACTGCCTGGGAATACCAGGTGCTGTAGGGGTTTTTATTTTTCGCTTCCCTAATGAAAATATACATGGCATTCCTCGCAGCAAATGAAAATGTTTCATTTCTTGCTACTTTTTTCCCGCAGTGGCAAAGAAATATATCGTTTTTTCCTCTGAAAGTTCAACACAATGCAACCTTCCAAAATAGAATTCTGACATCAAGAATTCCGTCTATAGTACATTTGAGTGCACCTGTCATTTTCTCAGTCTCTGTGTATGCATGGAGCAAGATATAGGCTCATGGATTTAAGAATGAGAGGATATCATGAGACAGCAATCTCCACCTACGGCCATACTACCTTGACAGCGCCCGATCCCGTCAGATCTCGGAAGCTAAGCAGGGTGAGGCTTGATTAGTACTGGGTTGGGAGACTGCCTGGGAATACCAGGTGCTGTGGGTGTTTTTATTTTTTGCTTCCCTAATGAAAATATACATGGCATTCCTTGCAGCAAATGAAAATGTTTCATTTTTTACTACTTTTTTCCCGCAGTGGCAAAGAAATATATCGTTTTTTCCTCAGAAAGTTCAACACAATGCAACCTTCCAAAATAGAATTCTGACATCAAGAATTCCGTCTATAGTACATTTGAGTGCACCTGTCATTTTCTCAGTCTCTGTGTATGCATGGAGCAAGATATAGGCTCATGGATTTAAGAATGAGAGGATATCATGAGACAGCAATCTCCACCTACGGCCATACTACCTTGAAAGCGCCCGATCCCGTCAGATCTCGGAAGCTAAGCAGGGTGAGGCTTGATTAGTACTGGGTTGGGAGACTGCCTGGGAATACCAGGTGCTGTAGGGGTTTTTATTTTTCGCTTCCCTAATGAAAATATACATGGCATTCCTCGCAGCAAATGAAAATGTTTCATTTCTTGCTACTTTTTTCCCGCAGTGGCAAAGAAATCTATCGTTTTTTCCTCTGAAAGTTCAACACAATGCAACCTTCCAAAATAGAATTCTGACATCAAGAATTCCGTCTATAGTACATTTGAGTGCACCTGTCATTTTCTCAGTCTCTGTGTATGCATGGAGCAAGATATAGGCTCATGGATTTAAGAATGAGAGGATATCATGAGACAGCAATCTCCACCTACGGCCATACTACCTTGACAGCGCCCGATCCCATCAGATCTCGGAAGCTAAGCAGGGTGAGGCTTGATTAGTACTGGGTTGGGAGACTGCCTGGGAATACCAGGTGCTGTAGGGGTTTTTATTTTTCGCTTCCCTAATGAAAATATACATGGCATTCCTCGCAGCAAATGAAAATGTTTCATTTCTTGCTACTTTTTTCCCGCAGTGGCAAAGAAATATATCGTTTTTTCCTCTGAAAGTTCAACACAATGCAACCTTCCAAAATAGAATTCTGACATCAAGAATTCCGTCTATAGTACATTTGAGTGCACCTGTCATTTTCTCAGTCTCTGTGTATGCATGGAGCAAGATATAGGCTCATGGATTTAAGAATGAGAGGATATCATGAGACAGCAATCTCCACCTACGGCCATACTACCTTGAAAGCGCCCGATCCCGTCAGATCTCGGAAGCTAAGCAGGGTGAGGCTTGATTAGTACTGGGTTGGGAGACTGCCTGGGAATACCAGGTGCTGTAGGGGTTTTTATTTTTCGCTTCCCTAATGAAAATATACATGGCATTCCTCGCAGCAAATGAAAATGTTTCATTTCTTGCTACTTTTTTCCCGCAGTGGCAAAGAAATCTATCGTTTTTTCCTCTGAAAGTTCAACACAATGCAACCTTCCAAAATAGAATTCTGACATCAAGAATTCCGTCTATAGTACATTTGAGTGCACCTGTCATTTTCTCAGTCTCTGTGTATGCATGGAGCAAGATATAGGCTCATGGATTTAAGAATGAGAGGATATCATGAGACAGCAATCTCCACCTACGGCCATACTACCTTGACAGCGCCCGATCCCATCAGATCTCGGAAGCTAAGCAGGGTGAGGCTTGATTAGTACTGGGTTGGGAGACTGCCTGGGAATACCAGGTGCTGTAGGGGTTTTTATTTTTCGCTTCCCTAATGAAAATATACATGGCATTCCTCGCAGCAAATGAAAATGTTTCATTTCTTGCTACTTTTTTCCCGCAGTGGCAAAGAAATATATCGTTTTTTCCTCTGAAAGTTCAACACAATGCAACCTTCCAAAATAGAATTCTGACATCAAGAATTCCGTCTATAGTACATTTGAGTGCACCTGTCATTTTCTCAGTCTCTGTGTATGCATGGAGCAAGATATAGGCTCATGGATTTAAGAATGAGAGGATATCATGAGACAGCAATCTCCACCTACGGCCATACTACCTTGAAAGCGCCCGATCCCGTCAGATCTCGGAAGCTAAGCAGGGTGAGGCTTGATTAGTACTGGGTTGGGAGACTGCCTGGGAATACCAGGTGCTGTGGGTGTTTTTATTTTTTGCTTCCCTAATGAAAATATACATGGCATTCCTTGCAGCAAATGAAAATGTTTCATTTTTTACTACTTTTTTCCCGCAGTGGCAAAGAAATATATCGTTTTTTCCTCAGAAAGTTCAACACAATGCAACCTTCCAAAATAGAATTCTGACATCAAGAATTCCGTCTATAGTACATTTGAGTGCACCTGTCATTTTCTCAGTCTCTGTGTATGCATGGAGCAAGATATAGGCTCATGGATTTAAGAATGAGAGGATATCATGAGACAGCAATCTCCACCTACGGCCATACTACCTTGATAGCGCCCGATCCCGTCAGATCTCGGAAGCTAAGCAGGGTGAGGCTTGATTAGTACTGGGTTGGGAGACTGCCTGGGAATACCAGGTGCTGTAGGGGTTTTTATTTTTCGCTTCCCTAATGAAAATATACATGGCATTCCTCGCAGCAAATGAAAATGTTTCATTTCTTGCTACTTTTTTCCCGCAGTGGCAAAGAAATCTATCGTTTTTTCCTCTGAAAGTTCAACACAATGCAACCTTCCAAAATAGAATTCTGACATCAAGAATTCCGTCTATAGTACATTTGAGTGCACCTGTCATTTTCTCAGTCTCTGTGTATGCATGGAGCAAGATATAGGCTCATGGATTTAAGAATGAGAGGATATCATGAGACAGCAATCTCCACCTACGGCCATACTACCTTGAAAGCGCCCGATCCCGTCAGATCTCGGAAGCTAAGCAGGGTGAGGCTTGATTAGTACTGGGTTGGGAGACTGCCTGGGAATACCAGGTGCTGTGGGTGTTTTTATTTTTTGCTTCCCTAATGAAAATATACATGGCATTCCTTGCAGCAAATGAAAATGTTTCATTTTTTACTACTTTTTTCCCGCAGTGGCAAAGAAATATATCGTTTTTTCCTCAGAAAGTTCAACACAATGCAACCTTCCAAAATAGAATTCTGACATCAAGAATTCCGTCTATAGTACATTTGAGTGCACCTGTCATTTTCTCAGTCTCTGTGTATGCATGGAGCAAGATATAGGCTCATGGATTTAAGAATGAGAGGATATCATGAGACAGCAATCTCCACCTGCGGCCATACTACCTTGACAGCGCCCGATCCCATCAGATCTCGGAAGCTAAGCAGGGTGAGGCTTGATTAGTACTGGGTTGGGAGACTGCCTGGGAATACCAGGTGCTGTAGGGGTTTTTATTTTTCGCTTCCCTAATGAAAATATACATGGCATTCCTCGCAGCAAATGAAAATGTTTCATTTCTTGCTACTTTTTTCCCGCAGTGGCAAAGAAATATATCGTTTTTTCCTCTGAAAGTTCAACACAATGCAACCTTCCAAAATAGAATTCTGACATCAAGAATTCCGTCTATAGTACATTTGAGTGCACCTGTCATTTTCTCAGTCTCTGTGTATGCATGGAGCAAGATATAGGCTCATGGATTTAAGAATGAGAGGATATCATGAGACAGCAATCTCCACCTACGGCCATACTACCTTGAAAGCGCCCGATCCCGTCAGATCTCGGAAGCTAAGCAGGGTGAGGCTTGATTAGTACTGGGTTGGGAGACTGCCTGGGAATACCAGGTGCTGTGGGTGTTTTTATTTTTTGCTTCCCTAATGAAAATATACATGGCATTCCTTGCAGCAAATGAAAATGTTTCATTTTTTACTGCTTTTTTCCCGCAGTGGCAAAGAAATATATCGTTTTTTCCTCAGAAAGTTCAACACAATGCAACCTTCCAAAATAGAATTCTGACATCAAGAATTCCGTCTATAGTACATTTGAGTGCACCTGTCATTTTCTCAGTCTCTGTGTATGCATGGAGCAAGATATAGGCTCATGGATTTAAGAATGAGAGGATATCATGAGACAGCAATCTCCACCTACGGCCATACTACCTTGACAGCGCCCGATCCCGTCAGATCTCGGAAGCTAAGCAGGGTGAGGCTTGATTAGTACTGGGTTGGGAGACTGCCTGGGAATACCAGGTGCTGTAGGGGTTTTTATTTTTCGCTTCCCTAATGAAAATATACATGGCATTCCTCGCAGCAAATGAAAATGTTTCATTTCTTGCTACTTTTTCCCCGCAGTGGCAAAGAAATCTATCGTTTTTTCCTCTGAAAGTTCAACACAATGCAACCTTCCAAAATAGAATTCTGACATCAAGAATTCCGTCTATAGTACATTTGAGTGCACCTGTCATTTTCTCAGTCTCTGTGTATGCATGGAGCAAGATATAGGCTCATGGATTTAAGAATGAGAGGATATCATGAGACAGCAATCTCCACCTACGGCCATACTACCTTGAAAGCGCCCGATCCCGTCAGATCTCGGAAGCTAAGCAGGGTGAGGCTTGATTAGTACTGGGTTGGGAGACTGCCTGGGAATACCAGGTGCTGTAGGGGTTTTTATTTTTCGCTTCCCTAATGAAAATATACATGGCATTCCTCGCAGCAAATGAAAATGTTTCATTTCTTGCTACTTTTTTCCCGCAGTGGCAAAGAAATCTATCGTTTTTTCCTCTGAAAGTTCAACACAATGCAACCTTCCAAAATAGAATTCTGACATCAAGAATTCCGTCTATAGTACATTTGAGTGCACCTGTCATTTTCTCAGTCTCTGTGTATGCATGGAGCAAGATATAGGCTCATGGATTTAAGAATGAGAGGATATCATGAGACAGCAATCTCCACCTACGGCCATACTACCTTGACAGCGCCCGATCCCGTCAGATCTCGGAAGCTAAGCAGGGTGAGGCTTGATTAGTACTGGGTTGGGAGACTGCCTGGGAATACCAGGTGCTGTAGGGGTTTTTATTTTTCGCTTCCCTAATGAAAATATACATGGCATTCCTCGCAGCAAATGAAAATGTTTCATTTCTTGCTACTTTTTTCCCGCAGTGGCAAAGAAATATATCGTTTTTTCCTCTGAAAGTTCAACACAATGCAACCTTCCAAAATAGAATTCTGACATCAAGAATTCCGTCTATAGTACATTTGAGTGCACCTGTCATTTTCTCAGTCTCTGTGTATGCATGGAGCAAGATATAGGCTCATGGATTTAAGAATGAGAGGATATCATGAGACAGCAATCTCCACCTACGGCCATACTACCTTGACAGCGCCCGATCCCGTCAGATCTCGGAAGCTAAGCAGGGTGAGGCTTGATTAGTACTGGGTTGGGAGACTGCCTGGGAATACCAGGTGCTGTAGGGGTTTTTATTTTTCGCTTCCCTAATGAAAATATACATGGCATTCCTCGCAGCAAATGAAAATGTTTCATTTCTTGCTACTTTTTTCCCGCAGTGGCAAAGAAATCTATCGTTTTTTCCTCTGAAAGTTCAACACAATGCAACCTTCCAAAATAGAATTCTGACATCAAGAATTCCGTCTATAGTACATTTGAGTGCACCTGTCATTTTCTCAGTCTCTGTGTATGCATGGAGCAAGATATAGGCTCATGGATTTAAGAATGAGAGGATATCATGAGACAGCAATCTCCACCTACGGCCATACTACCTTGAAAGCGCCCGATCCCGTCAGATCTCGGAAGCTAAGCAGGGTGAGGCTTGATTAGTACTGGGTTGGGAGACTGCCTGGGAATACCAGGTGCTGTGGGTGTTTTTATTTTTTGCTTCCCTAATGAAAATATACATGGCATTCCTTGCAGCAAATGAAAATGTTTCATTTTTTACTACTTTTTTCCCGCAGTGGCAAAGAAATATATCGTTTTTTCCTCAGAAAGTTCAACACAATGCAACCTTCCAAAATAGAATTCTGACATCAAGAATTCCGGCTATAGTACATTTGAGTGCACCTGTCATTTTCTCAGTCTCTGTGTATGCATGGAGCAAGATATAGGCTCATGGATTTAAGAATGAGAGGATATCATGAGACAGCAATCTCCACCTACGGCCATACTACCTTGAAAGCGCCCGATCCCGTCAGATCTCGGAAGCTAAGCAGGGTGAGGCTTGATTAGTACTGGGTTGGGAGACTGCCTGGGAATACCAGGTGCTGTAGGGGTTTTTATTTTTCGCTTCCCTAATGAAAATATACATGGCATTCCTCGCAGCAAATGAAAATGTTTCATTTCTTGCTACTTTTTTCCCGCAGTGGCAAAGAAATCTATCGTTTTTTCCTCTGAAAGTTCAACACAATGCAACCTTCCAAAATAGAATTCTGACATCAAGAATTCCGTCTATAGTACATTTGAGTGCACCTGTCATTTTCTCAGTCTCTGTGTATGCATGGAGCAAGATATAGGCTCATGGATTTAAGAATGAGAGGATATCATGAGACAGCAATCTCCACCTACGGCCATACTACCTTGACAGCGCCCGATCCCATCAGATCTCGGAAGCTAAGCAGGGTGAGGCTTGATTAGTACTGGGTTGGGAGACTGCCTGGGAATACCAGGTGCTGTAGGGGTTTTTATTTTTCGCTTCCCTAATGAAAATATACATGGCATTCCTCGCAGCAAATGAAAATGTTTCATTTCTTGCTACTTTTTTCCCGCAGTGGCAAAGAAATATATCGTTTTTTCCTCTGAAAGTTCAACACAATGCAACCTTCCAAAATAGAATTCTGACATCAAGAATTCCGTCTATAGTACATTTGAGTGCACCTGTCATTTTCTCAGTCTCTGTGTATGCATGGAGCAAGATATAGGCTCATGGATTTAAGAATGAGAGGATATCATGAGACAGCAATCTCCACCTACGGCCATACTACCTTGAAAGCGCCCGATCCCGTCAGATCTCGGAAGCTAAGCAGGGTGAGGCTTGATTAGTACTGGGTTGGGAGACTGCCTGGGAATACAAGGTGCTGTGGGTGTTTTTATTTTTTGCTTCCCTAATGAAAATATACATGGCATTCCTTGCAGCAAATGAAAATGTTTCATTTTTTACTACTTTTTTCCCGCAGTGGCAAAGAAATATATCGTTTTTTCCTCAGAAAGTTCAACACAATGCAACCTTCCAAAATAGAATTCTGACATCAAGAATTCCGTCTATAGTACATTTGAGTGCACCTGTCATTTTCTCAGTCTCTGTGTATGCATGGAGCAAGATATAGGCTCATGGATTTAAGAATGAGAGGATATCATGAGACAGCAATCTCCACCTACGGCCATACTACCTTGAAAGCGCCCGATCCCGTCAGATCTCGGAAGCTAAGCAGGGTGAGGCTTGATTAGTACTGGGTTGGGAGACTGCCTGGGAATACCAGGTGCTGTAGGGGTTTTTATTTTTCGCTTCCCTAATGAAAATATACATGGCATTCCTCGCAGCAAATGAAAATGTTTCATTTCTTGCTACTTTTTTCCCGCAGTGGCAAAGAAATCTATCGTTTTTTCCTCTGAAAGTTCAACACAATGCAACCTTCCAAAATAGAATTCTGACATCAAGAATTCCGTCTATAGTACATTTGAGTGCACCTGTCATTTTCTCAGTCTCTGTGTATGCATGGAGCAAGATATAGGCTCATGGATTTAAGAATGAGAGGATATCATGAGACAGCAATCTCCACCTACGGCCATACTACCTTGAAAGCGCCCGATCCCGTCAGATCTCGGAAGCTAAGCAGGGTGAGGCTTGATTAGTACTGGGTTGGGAGACTGCCTGGGAATACCAGGTGCTGTGGGTGTTTTTATTTTTTGCTTCCCTAATGAAAATATACATGGCATTCCTTGCAGCAAATGAAAATGTTTCATTTTTTACTACTTTTTTCCCGCAGTGGCAAAGAAATATATCGTTTTTTCCTCAGAAAGTTCAACACAATGCAACCTTCCAAAATAGAATTCTGACATCAAGAATTCCGTCTATAGTACATTTGAGTGCACCTGTCATTTTCTCAGTCTCTGTGTATGCATGGAGCAAGATATAGGCTCATGGATTTAAGAATGAGAGGATATCATGAGACAGCAATCTCCACCTACGGCCATACTACCTTGAAAGCGCCCGATCCCGTCAGATCTCGGAAGCTAAGCAGGGTGAGGCTTGATTAGTACTGGGTTGGGAGACTGCCTGGGAATACCAGGTGCTGTAGGGGTTTTTATTTTTCGCTTCCCTAATGAAAATATACATGGCATTCCTCGCAGCAAATGAAAATGTTTCATTTCTTGCTACTTTTTTCCCGCAGTGGCAAAGAAATCTATCGTTTTTTCTTCTGAAAGTTCAACACAATGCAACCTTCCAAAATAGAATTCTGACATCAAGAATTCCGTCTATAGTACATTTGAGTGCACCTGTCATTTTCTCAGTCTCTGTGTATGCATGGAGCAAGATATAGGCTCATGGATTTAAGAATGAGAGGATATCATGAGACAGCAATCTCCACCTACGGCCATACTACCTTGACAGCGCCCGATCCCGTCAGATCTCGGAAGCTAAGCAGGGTGAGGCTTGATTAGTACTGGGTTGGGAGACTGCCTGGGAATACCAGGTGCTGTAGGGGTTTTTATTTTTCGCTTCCCTAATGAAAATATACATGGCATTCCTCGCAGCAAATGAAAATGTTTCATTTCTTGCTACTTTTTTCCCGCAGTGGCAAAGAAATATATCGTTTTTTCCTCTGAAAGTTCAACACAATGCAACCTTCCAAAATAGAATTCTGACATCAAGAATTCCGTCTATAGTACATTTGAGTGCACCTGTCATTTTCTCAGTCTCTGTGTATGCATGGAGCAAGATATAGGCTCATGGATTTAAGAATGAGAGGATATCATGAGACAGCAATCTCCACCTACGGCCATACTACCTTGAAAGCGCCCGATCCCGTCAGATCTCGGAAGCTAAGCAGGGTGAGGCTTGATTAGTACTGGGTTGGGAGACTGCCTGGGAATACCAGGTGCTGTGGGTGTTTTTATTTTTTGCTTCCCTAATGAAAATATACATGGCATTCCTTGCAGCAAATGAAAATGTTTCATTTTTTACTACTTTTTTCCCGCAGTGGCAAAGAAATATATCGTTTTTTCCTCAGAAAGTTCAACACAATGCAACCTTCCAAAATAGAATTCTGACATCAAGAATTCCGTCTATAGTACATTTGAGTGCACCTGTCATTTTCTCAGTCTCTGTGTATGCATGGAGCAAGATATAGGCTCATGGATTTAAGAATGAGAGGATATCATGAGACAGCAATCTCCACCTACGGCCATACTACCTTGAAAGCGCCCGATCCCGTCAGATCTCGGAAGCTAAGCAGGGTGAGGCTTGATTAGTACTGGGTTGGGAGACTGCCTGGGAATACCAGGTGCTGTAGGGGTTTTTATTTTTCGCTTCCCTAATGAAAATATACATGGCATTCCTCGCAGCAAATGAAAATGTTTCATTTCTTGCTACTTTTTTCCCGCAGTGGCAAAGAAATCTATCGTTTTTTCCTCTGAAAGTTCAACACAATGCAACCTTCCAAAATAGAATTCTGACATCAAGAATTCCGTCTATAGTACATTTGAGTGCACCTGTCATTTTCTCAGTCTCTGTGTATGCATGGAGCAAGATATAGGCTCATGGATTTAAGAATGAGAGGATATCATGAGACAGCAATCTCCACCTACGGCCATACTACCTTGACAGCGCCCGATCCCATCAGATCTCGGAAGCTAAGCAGGGTGAGGCTTGATTAGTACTGGGTTGGGAGACTGCCTGGGAATACCAGGTGCTGTAGGGGTTTTTATTTTTCGCTTCCCTAATGAAAATATACATGGCATTCCTCGCAGCAAATGAAAATGTTTCATTTCTTGCTACTTTTTTCCCGCAGTGGCAAAGAAATATATCGTTTTTTCCTCTGAAAGTTCAACACAATGCAACCTTCCAAAATAGAATTCTGACATCAAGAATTCCGTCTATAGTACATTTGAGTGCACCTGTCATTTTCTCAGTCTCTGTGTATGCATGGAGCAAGATATAGGCTCATGGATTTAAGAATGAGAGGATATCATGAGACAGCAATCTCCACCTACGGCCATACTACCTTGAAAGCGCCCGATCCCGTCAGATCTCGGAAGCTAAGCAGGGTGAGGCTTGATTAGTACTGGGTTGGGAGACTGCCTGGGAATACCAGGTGCTGTGGGTGTTTTTATTTTTTGCTTCCCTAATGAAAATATACATGGCATTCCTTGCAGCAAATGAAAATGTTTCATTTTTTACTACTTTTTTCCCGCAGTGGCAAAGAAATATATCGTTTTTTCCTCAGAAAGTTCAACACAATGCAACCTTCCAAAATAGAATTCTGACATCAAGAATTCCGTCTATAGTACATTTGAGTGCACCTGTCATTTTCTCAGTCTCTGTGTATGCATGGAGCAAGATATAGGCTCATGGATTTAAGAATGAGAGGATATCATGAGACAGCAATCTCCACCTACGGCCATACTACCTTGACAGCGCCCGATCCCGTCAGATCTCGGAAGCTAAGCAGGGTGAGGCTTGATTAGTACTGGGTTGGGAGACTGCCTGGGAATACCAGGTGCTGTAGGGGTTTTTATTTTTCGCTTCCCTAATGAAAATATACATGGCATTCCTCGCAGCAAATGAAAATGTTTCATTTCTTGCTACTTTTTTCCCGCAGTGGCAAAGAAATCTATCGTTTTTTCCTCTGAAAGTTCAACACAATGCAACCTTCCAAAATAGAATTCTGACATCAAGAATTCCGTCTATAGTACATTTGAGTGCACCTGTCATTTTCTCAGTCTCTGTGTATGCATGGAGCAAGATATAGGCTCATGGATTTAAGAATGAGAGGATATCATGAGACAGCAATCTCCACCTACGGCCATACTACCTTGAAAGCGCCCGATCCCGTCAGATCTCGGAAGCTAAGCAAGGTGAGGCTTGATTAGTACTGGGTTGGGAGACTGCCTGGGAATACCAGGTGCTGTGGGTGTTTTTATTTTTTGCTTCCCTAATGAAAATATACATGGCATTCCTTGCAGCAAATGAAAATGTTTCATTTTTTACTACTTTTTTCCCGCAGTGGCAAAGAAATATATCGTTTTTTCCTCAGAAAGTTCAACACAATGCAACCTTCCAAAATAGAATTCTGACATCAAGAATTCCGTCTATAGTACATTTGAGTGCACCTGTCATTTTCTCAGTCTCTGTGTATGCATGGAGCAAGATATAGGCTCATGGATTTAAGAATGAGAGGATATCATGAGACAGCAATCTCCACCTACGGCCATACTACCTTGAAAGCGCCCGATCCCGTCAGATCTCGGAAGCTAAGCAGGGTGAGGCTTGATTAGTACTGGGTTGGGAGACTGCCTGGGAATACCAGGTGCAGTAGGGGTTTTTATTTTTCGCTTCCCTAATGAAAATATACATGGCATTCCTCGCAGCAAATGAAAATGTTTCATTTCTTGCTACTTTTTTCCCGCAGTGGCAAAGAAATCTATCGTTTTTTCCTCTGAAAGTTCAACACAATGCAACCTTCCAAAATAGAATTCTGACATCAAGAATTCCGTCTATAGTACATTTGAGTGCACCTGTCATTTTCTCAGTCTCTGTGTATGCATGGAGCAAGATATAGGCTCATGGATTTAAGAATGAGAGGATATCATGAGACAGCAATCTCCACCTACGGCCATACTACCTTGACAGCGCCCGATCCCATCAGATCTCGGAAGCTAAGCAGGGTGAGGCTTGATTAGTACTGGGTTGGGAGACTGCCTGGGAATACCAGGTGCTGTAGGGGTTTTTATTTTTCGCTTCCCTAATGAAAATATACATGGCATTCCTCGCAGCAAATGAAAATGTTTCATTTCTTGCTACTTTTTTCCCGCAGTGGCAAAGAAATATATCGTTTTTTCCTCTGAAAGTTCAACACAATGCAACCTTCCAAAATAGAATTCTGACATCAAGAATTCCGTCTATAGTACATTTGAGTGCACCTGTCATTTTCTCAGTCTCTGTGTATGCATGGAGCAAGATATAGGCTCATGGATTTAAGAATGAGAGGATATCATGAGACAGCAATCTCCACCTACGGCCATACTACCTTGAAAGCGCCCGATCCCGTCAGATCTCGGAAGCTAAGCAGGGTGAGGCTTGATTAGTACTGGGTTGGGAGACTGCCTGGGAATACCAGGTGCTGTGGGTGTTTTTATTTTTTGCTTCCCTAATGAAAATATACATGGCATTCCTTGCAGCAAATGAAAATGTTTCATTTTTTACTACTTTTTTCCCGCAGTGGCAAAGAAATATATCGTTTTTTCCTCAGAAAGTTCAACACAATGCAACCTTCCAAAATAGAATTCTGACATCAAGAATTCCGTCTATAGTACATTTGAGTGCACCTGTCATTTTCTCAGTCTCTGTGTATGCATGGAGCAAGATATAGGCTCATGGATTTAAGAATGAGAGGATATCATGAGACAGCAATCTCCACCTACGGCCATACTACCTTGACAGCGCCCGATCCCGTCAGATCTCGGAAGCTAAGCAGGGTGAGGCTTGATTAGTACTGGGTTGGGAGACTGCCTGGGAATACCAGGTGCTGTAGGGGTTTTTATTTTTCGCTTCCCTAATGAAAATATACATGGCATTCCTCGCAGCAAATGAAAATGTTTCATTTCTTGCTACTTTTTTCCCGCAGTGGCAAAGAAATCTATCGTTTTTTCCTCTGAAAGTTCAACACAATGCAACCTTCCAAAATAGAATTCTGACATCAAGAATTCCGTCTATAGTACATTTGAGTGCACCTGTCATTTTCTCAGTCTCTGTGTATGCATGGAGCAAGATATAGGCTCATGGATTTAAGAATGAGAGGATATCATGAGACAGCAATCTCCACCTACGGCCATACTACCTTGAAAGCGCCCGATCCCGTCAGATCTCGGAAGCTAAGCAGGGTGAGGCTTGATTAGTACTGGGTTGGGAGACTGCCTGGGAATACCAGGTGCTGTGGGTGTTTTTATTTTTTGCTTCCCTAATGAAAATATACATGGCATTCCTTGCAGCAAATGAAAATGTTTCATTTTTTACTACTTTTTTCCCGCAGTGGCAAAGAAATATATTGTTTTTTCCTCAGAAAGTTCAACACAATGCAACCTTCCAAAATAGAATTCTGACATCAAGAATTCCGTCTATAGTACATTTGAGTGCACCTGTCATTTTCTCAGTCTCTGTGTATGCATGGAGCAAGATATAGGCTCATGGATTTAAGAATGAGAGGATATCATGAGACAGCAATCTCCACCTACGGCCATACTACCTTGAAAGCGCCCGATCCCGTCAGATCTCGGAAGCTAAGCAGGGTGAGGCTTGATTAGTACTGGGTTGGGAGACTGCCTGGGAATACCAGGTGCTGTAGGGGTTTTTATTTTTCGCTTCCCTAATGAAAATATACATGGCATTCCTCGCAGCAAATGAAAATGTTTCATTTCTTGCTACTTTTTTCCCGCAGTGGCAAAGAAATCTATCGTTTTTTCCTCTGAAAGTTCAACACAATGCAACCTTCCAAAATAGAATTCTGACATCAAGAATTCCGTCTATAGTACATTTGAGTGCACCTGTCATTTTCTCAGTCTCTGTGTATGCATGGAGCAAGATATAGGCTCATGGATTTAAGAATGAGAGGATATCATGAGACAGCAATCTCCACCTACGGCCATACTACCTTGACAGCGCCCGATCCCGTCAGATCTCGGAAGCTAAGCAGGGTGAGGCTTGATTAGTACTGGGTTGGGAGACTGCCTGGGAATACCAGGTGCTGTAGGGGTTTTTATTTTTCGCTTCCCTAATGAAAATATACATGGCATTCCTCGCAGCAAATGAAAATGTTTCATTTCTTGCTACTTTTTTCCCGCAGTGGCAAAGAAATATATCGTTTTTTCCTCTGAAAGTTCAACACAATGCAACCTTCCAAAATAGAATTCTGACATCAAGAATTCCGTCTATAGTACATTTGAGTGCACCTGTCATTTTCTCAGTCTCTGTGTATGCATGGAGCAAGATATAGGCTCATGGATTTAAGAATGAGAGGATATCATGAGACAGCAATCTCCACCTACGGCCATACTACCTTGAAAGCGCCCGATCCCGTCAGATCTCGGAAGCTAAGCAGGGTGAGGCTTGATTAGTACTGGGTTGGGAGACTGCCTGGGAATACCAGGTGCTGTGGGTGTTTTTATTTTTTGCTTCCCTAATGAAAATATACATGGCATTCCTTGCAGCAAATGAAAATGTTTCATTTTTTACTACTTTTTTCCCGCAGTGGCAAAGAAATATATCGTTTTTTCCTCAGAAAGTTCAACACAATGCAACCTTCCAAAATAGAATTCTGACATCAAGAATTCCGTCTATAGTACATTTGAGTGCACCTGTCATTTTCTCAGTCTCTGTGTATGCATGGAGCAAGATATAGGCTCATGGATTTAAGAATGAGAGGATATCATGAGACAGCAATCTCCACCTACGGCCATACTACCTTGACAGCGCCCGATCCCGTCAGATCTCGGAAGCTAAGCAGGGTGAGGCTTGATTAGTACTGGGTTGGGAGACTGCCTGGGAATACCAGGTGCTGTAGGGGTTTTTATTTTTCGCTTCCCTAATGAAAATATACATGGCATTCCTCGCAGCAAATGAAAATGTTTCATTTCTTGCTACTTTTTTCCCGCAGTGGCAAAGAAATCTATCGTTTTTTCCTCTGAAAGTTCAACACAATGCAACCTTCCAAAATAGAATTCTGACATCAAGAATTCCGTCTATAGTACATTTGAGTGCACCTGTCATTTTCTCAGTCTCTGTGTATGCATGGAGCAAGATATAGGCTCATGGATTTAAGAATGAGAGGATATCATGAGACAGCAATCTCCACCTACGGCCATACTACCTTGAAAGCGCCCGATCCCGTCAGATCTCGGAAGCTAAGCAGGGTGAGGCTTGATTAGTACTGGGTTGGGAGACTGCCTGGGAATACCAGGTGCTGTGGGTGTTTTTATTTTTTGCTTCCCTAATGAAAATATACATGGCATTCCTTGCAGCAAATGAAAATGTTTCATTTTTTACTACTTTTTTCCCGCAGTGGCAAAGAAATATATTGTTTTTTCCTCAGAAAGTTCAACACAATGCAACCTTCCAAAATAGAATTCTGACATCAAGAATTCCGTCTATAGTACATTTGAGTGCACCTGTCATTTTCTCAGTCTCTGTGTATGCATGGAGCAAGATATAGGCTCATGGATTTAAGAATGAGAGGATATCATGAGACAGCAATCTCCACCTACGGCCATACTACCTTGAAAGCGCCCGATCCCGTCAGATCTCGGAAGCTAAGCAGGGTGAGGCTTGATTAGTACTGGGTTGGGAGACTGCCTGGGAATACCAGGTGCTGTAGGGGTTTTTATTTTTCGCTTCCCTAATGAAAATATACATGGCATTCCTCGCAGCAAATGAAAATGTTTCATTTCTTGCTACTT